>NW_024504233.1:3751057-4011175 GCF_017590055.1 Onychostruthus taczanowskii
GCGCCCCCGGCGCTCCGGGGCCCCGGGCGGCTTCGCCCGCCCCTCCCGGCCCAGCCTCACCTGCCGGGGGTGGGAAGGGCCCGCAGCGCCGGCCCGGAACCGAAACGCGCCAGCGCGGGCCGCGCCCCGGAAGGAAACGCCGTGCGGACCGTACGCCCCCGCCCCGCCCCTGCCCGTGGACCGCGCCCCGGTGGGTGTGGCCGCGGTCGTACCACGTGATCTGTGCTATATAAGGCACGGGCCGGAGCTGCTCTGCCTTTTCCGCTGCTGCCGCCATGTGTGTGCGGTGGGTCTCGTGTGGCCCCTCCGGTGAGTGGGCGGCGATCCGGTGCTGGGGGTGCGGTGGTGCCGCTCCGGGGGGAGGCCTAGAGGCCCCGCGGGTGCGGGTCGAGCGCCGATGGGCGGCGGCGAGGGAGGATTGAAGTGGATTGCGCGGCCGGGCCTGGTCCGCGGCCTAGGCCGCCGAGGGCTGTGCCGCATGGCGGCCCTGGGGATGCACAAAGGGGGGTCCTGTAGAGCCCCACACGGGTTTGGGAGAGCAGCGGGTCAGTGTGATGGCTCAGGCTTTGAGTTACGGGCTCTGGCCTGCCAGTCTGCTACGCACGAGACGGGGCCGTGCCGTATGTCGGGGCCGCGTCCCCCCCGCACAAACACCAGCGGTAGGTCTCTGCTTTTTGTGAGTTTGGATTCTTTTAACTGAGCTGGACTCTAAGGAACTTGTGTTTGCAGATAAGTGGGAAATGCTCTTGTGTAAAGAGCAATGGAAGGATTGAGGATCCCCGCACAGCTGGGATGTGCAGGAGGGCTAAGGGCTGGTTTTGCGGCCCCAGCGCTGCTGGGCTTCGGCGAACACTTGCACAGCGCTCTCAGGCACATGCCCTGACTCTTGGCCTGTGCCAGTCTGAGAGTTGGACGCCGTGGTCCTTGTAAGTCCTGACTCGGCATGTTTGAAGAGAAGTGGCTCACTTGGCTTCTGTATGCTCAGCACGTGATGAGAACTGTGTTGGTAGGGACATCTGAGAGGGTGATGAATGCCAACATATCTGAGCTGGGCATGGAATACTTCTGAGAGCCTTATCTGGGAAGGCTGGGACACCACTGGGCCTTTAGAGCAGCCAGCGTTCATGCCTGCCTGGCTGCCCCGGTGACAATACACCAGAGTTAATGTTGTAGAAAACAAAGCAGTATAGCAATCACACCCTGCTTAAAAATACATAATAGCGATTATTTTTGCGGCCTCACAAAACTTAGATTGCATCGGGGAAATCTTAAAGTATTTTAGGTGTTGCTTGGATTTCTCAAAGTAATATTTGTGAATATTGCATCTTTTTTGGAAGAAGAAAAAAATCTAACATGCTTTCTTGTTTTCAGTTCAACGTGTATCAGCTACACTCCTCCTTCCTGTGGCTTCAGTGCAGGTAAATACTGTTGCTGAAATTAATAAATGTTGAATTTGTGTGCCCCAGCTAGGCTGGAGTATCACTGTATCAAGGAGGTACAGTATCAGCAGGTGGAATTCAGGCATTGCCTGCATGTCTTGGGCAGGCCTCACTTTTCTGCTGAGACAAATGACCTGTTCATTTGTCCTGGAGTCTTCATGAGGCTCCTGTTTATGAACTATTGCTCATACTGTAACCAGACTGCAAAGAATATCCCCAGGTCCCTTTTTTCTTTCTGCTCTTTGTTCTCAGCAGTGAATAGTGTTTTGGGAAAACTGCCTGGAATACGTTGTAGAAAATGGGTAACTGTGGGGATTGATGCTTAGTAAATCTCAAAGCCTGTGATGGTTTCAGTATAAGAGTAGTGGACAGAAGTGATTTCTGAAAACTCCATGCTGAGGCTTTCTAATATGATTACCAGAGAAGCTCCCCAGTTGTGCAAACATCTCCATGCAACTCTTGTCTCTTTCAGATCTGCCCCCAAATGTGGAGACCTAATACTTCCTCTTCCCAAGGTAAAAAATGATTCTTGAAAATTAAATAAAAAGTTGTGCTTAGTGTTTGTCCAGACAGCATCTTCTGCTCTGATGCTGTGAGCTTAATTCCTTGTGTAAAGTTACCCCTCTGGTGCCACAGTGATGACACTTATTTGCTACTCTTGACCAAGAGAGTGATGAGCATTTTTACCACCATTACAGTTTTCTGAGGCACAGCAACTTCAAATTCCTCTCAATGCTTTCACTGCTGAATAGGCTGTTCATGAGTTTTTTACTTCTAGGATTTGCATCCTGCACTTCAGAGGAATGCAGAAGGAACAGCACCTGGTAAGAAATACGTACTTGTGCAGAGGTGTCTTCCACAGAGCTGTTAAACACTGCAGTAAGAAGGATGGCATGCATTTTATGATTCATTTCCACTAAGACCAGAAACAATTTCTACTAGCTAGTATTCAAACTTCTAAGTATTTTTTTTTAATTGGGAAAATTGACTTGTCAGAGTAGTCACAAGAGGGGATTGCTCGGTTCTGTGGTTGCAGAGCAGATACAGTGATGACTGCATAGTTCAGCAGAATCTGCTGTGTTGAACACTCGTGCTTCGCCCCTATCTGATGTATCTGGCTCTTGTGATCTCCCAGTAGGGGCTGTGGGCTTGGGCACACAGGCTGAAGGGATCTGACTTTGTTTTCCATTGTTGCAGGCACTGGGAGATGAAACTGTGAGCTGTTACAGGGTAAGTGCTGCATTGCTGACATTGAGAACTCATTTAATCCCTGCTGTCTGCAAAGGCTGCTGTGTGATGAGTGCATAGTTCAGCAGATGACCTGTGGTGAGCACAGTTTACATATCTTCTGATGCAGCCTCCTGTAGCTTAGGCTAGTTCAAACAAATCATGTGGGAAGCTGAAGGGGATACCTTTTTGCTCTATGAATGTGTTTTAAAAATTTATCTCAGGAGACCAGTAAGTGGGTTAAACTTAAAAAAAAAAACTTGGTAAGATGAATAGAAAGATTGGAGTAGGATGTGGTTGCAAAGTAAAGTACAAAATATAGCAGAATAAGGTTAATCAGGTGTTTGTGCTCCAGGTTCTAAAGGTTTCTTGTTGGTCTGCAGGTTGCCCTCAACAGAGCCCCATGCCTCTTGTGTGAAAAACCACTCCACCTGTTACTGATGTGGGTGAAGACAAGGCCTTCCTAATTCAAGGTGATTAGTAAGCATTAATTTCTTAGATGGATGCTATTTTGGTCTGTGCTGCAATTGAGAGTTTGCTTTTGGAGATGCTTGCCAATTTATTTTCTTAAAAAAGTGTGAAGCAAAGGTTAGTACTGTAAGTGTTCTTCAGCTTCCTGTATTTCATAGTAAGAGCATCAAATAATTGTGGTGTTATTAATGTCTAGAATTGTCCTGTTGAAACTAAATGGTGATTGCCACATTACTGTGAATTTAGTGTCCAAAATGGTTATGCCTGCTATGCACGACTTGGTTACACAAACCTCACATCACTGAACTTTGCAATTGCAAGGTTTGCTCCTTGCTGCAATTTCAGCATGCTCTGGAGGTGAGGAATGAACATCTCAGTGTTGAAGAGTGCTGGGAAATGGCTTTACAGCCTGCCTTCAGAAGGGGATGATAGGAGTGTTGCAGCCTACTGTAAATGATGTTGAATCAGGTCTCTGATCCCCATGAGGAGCAATCGACCAAACCCTGATACAGTACTTGACTCAAACTGTTCTTAATGCTATAACTTCCTGCTGGACCCTGCCTAATCGCAAATTTTTCTTTGCAGGCTTCCAGATGTTTCTCATTGTGAGGTAAGTAATTGTTTTTACTTCCTAAGGATTAGGATTTCAGCATAGGCCCATAAGTTTTTAACTGCTTGTCAGCTAGGGGGCATGGGGCCCATTGGCTGTGGCTTGCATCTCAGCCAAAACAAGAGGATGTTTTAAAGGGGAGCTGCTGGCTGGAGCCCAGTCTTGACAGTCTGGTGTGCACTAAACTCATCACTGTGAGCTCCTCTTCAATTTACTGTTTTAAATATTTGCCCTCTTGCCCATAGCAGCCTAGCCCTATGGCAGGCTGCACAGGGGCTGCCAGTGTGAGCTGCCTGTGTGATGAGATGTGACTGCCTTGACTTCAATCATGGAGGTCTGCAATTAGCTCTATCTGACTGCAGGCACCTGACTTGGGTTTTGTCCTTCTGTGCTTGTTTCTGTGCTCTCCTAATGGTTTGCTTTGGTGCAGGTGTGATGGAGCTGGGAAGTGAGGGACCTGGTAGTGCTGCCAGCAAAAGTAAGTTCATAACACATGATTGTGACTGGTCAGAATTCTGTGATACAGGGAATGAGGAAATTACTGCATCCTCGCCGTTACAGGGCTAGCTGCAGCGTTAAGCAGGGTTCTTGGCTTTTATTACCTTTTCCAGGTAAAAAGCCTGGATTTGCCAGCAGCCTGCAGGATTCACTTCCCCAAGGTGCTGCATATCTCAAAATTAACTGCTTTCTGTGACTAAAAAGAAATAGTGGTGGCCATTTTAAATGTGTAACTGCTGTAGACTACTTGAATTCCTAATTGATAAGAAAAGCTCTGTGCTACCAGGTTGCCACACATTCTGTGCTGAGCAAATGCAGCACAATTGCCTGCTATTAAACTTCTTGCTGTTCAAATTTAGTGGGCTCTTTCAGGGAATGGCACTGATCTTGAATGCTTATGTGGTAAATTGTATATCTCAATGGTTAGATTAGAGCTCTTAGGTGATGTGAATGAAGATGTGGTTGGGAGTAAGGTCAGATCCCCCTTTAAAGGGTATGTTACAGGGATAACACCATTAAACTACTCTTGGCATGTACTGTTTGTGATGAATTCTAAGCAATGGGAATCTCTCTGAAAGAGGCTGAGGAGAATCTTGTGCTGAAACAGTACCCACATTCACACTCTCAAACCACTGCCAAAAGTGTGTTAGTACAATTTCCCTTTCTTACAGGGTGAAGCTTGCATGGAGTTTGAGAAACAAGATGGATGTGCCTGAGGTAAGTGTGGAATACATGGGGTTTAATAATTCCTGGAATATTGTCTTTGTGCTTAAATAACGATGCCCAAAATTAGTCCTAGAAGATACCTGATACGTCTTTTCTTGTATCTGGCTGTTCTGTGGGCATTACTGTAACACTGCACTCTGGAATTAAAATAAAAACGTTGTGCTGTGGCTGTCACTTGTCAAGAGTTGTTAATACTAATCTTTATATTGGCTCTACACAAATTTAGCTCAAGTTCTAGATGATTGCTGTACAAACTTGTTTTCAAACAAACTGGAACACCCCAAACACTTTCAAAAATAGAAGCCATTTTGAAAACCTATTGGACTTGTATTTTAGGTATTTAAAATCATGAAATACAACATTTTTGGGACAGACAGTATCACAAAGCAAAGTAGTAGCTTTTTACTTTCCCTGATATTTTCAATGTTATTAATTCTGTATTTGAAGTTAAGTTAGGATTTGTAAGCTTTGTGTATGCTATTTGGGTATTGTAAGTTAAACTTGTAAGATGCCAGCTAAAACTCAGTTTCTTTTTAGGTAAAAGTTAGGTGAATAGAAATGAATAGGTAAATAAACTTTGCATATAGTGCTGCTGTCTGTTAAAGTACTTCTTTCTTCCTCAGGAAAGGACTGTTGCTGTGTTTGCAGCCTTACTGGGTAAGTCCACACAACAGATGAATTGTGAATTGAATTAAAAACTTCTGGAAATATTTGTAGCCACTGATGAAATTGATTCTGCCAAATGAGTTACTGTGATATTACCCTTTCCGTTCCATTTCTGTCTGAGGTTACAAAGCTGTTGTGGAGCTTTTAGCAGTTGTTCTGCTGCATATGCTAACTGTGTTTTCTTGATTTAGGTGAAGAGGCAGCTCAAACTAGCATATGAAGAACTGAGAATGTGAGTGTAACTGCTGTAATAATGTATTTGTTGGAACAAATGATGATAACCTTAGCTTGAACTCTCTCACTGAACAGAGATGAACTAAGGTCTGAGATGTTCCCATCAAGTGTGTTGTGCTGGTTTGGTACCTTGTAACAGTTCTTATGTCTGTCTTAATAGGTGGAAGATTGCTGATGAATGGGTTACACTTGCATGAACAGCATTAAAAAAGCCAATGTGTTTTTACCCCACTGGTCATGTTTGCCTGATATTGATTGGTGTGAATAAAAATCTGTAAACTCTACCTGGTGTTGTGACCTCCTTTCTGGCTGGAACAACTTCATGCAAAACATCTCAGGCTGCTATATTTAAATTTAAAATGCTTAATTTAGAGCAGGGACTAAACTAGGCTAGATGCTAGTCTTGCAAGTGTCAACTGAGGTCAAATGCTGCTGGTGTGCAGGCTGCAAGGGACTATATTTAGACAAAAATAAGTAACTTAAGGAGTATTTCAAGTGTTTAAGGAAAGAGCTAAACTTACTAATATACTTGCTGCTAAAGTAGTAGTCTACCAGTAATCCTGGTAATACATGTTCAAGTACAGATCTTCTCAGAACAAGTGTACAGCTTAAATTTGGTAACTCTTTTCCAAGTGTTCTGGATTTGAACAACACAACACTTGGTTTTCAAGAGGGCAAAAAGTTGGGGAGATTGTGATAATTCTAATTAACAACAGTTACTGACTGTTATGAGTCACTAAGGCCTGCTAAGATGTTTCTGCTTTCTAATGCTCCTTAATGGAATCTTGGTTCTCTGAAAAAATAATTTAAATTCCTCCCTGGTCTCAGGGGTGATGTCAGTATGAGGGAAGTCAGCTTATGAAAGTCAGTTATGAACTCCCTTTCTCTAACACTTCAACTAGTGTTGTAGCGCTTCTAATGAGAAATAAAGCTACATAAAATTCAGCAGGCTTTTTTCACTTTGTTAATGTTGCTTAGAATCTTTCAATAGGAGTGAGTTTGTCATGTTTCCTGCCCATCCCACCTGGTAGGAGCTTAAATTACATTTTGAGATGTTCTTATCCAGAAAAGTACTTCATCCTAGACAAAATAAAGTTGGACATGGTGTCCACATGTGAATTAAATCTCTTCTACACTAAAAAGCTAGTAATAAGGTCTGTTTTCATCCAGAGCTGATTAGTAGCCTCTTAATATTACCCTATGGTGTTACTTTTTAAAATACCACACTTCATTATGCCTGTTGAAGAGCTTGAAGGGACTGTCATATCCTGCAGTATAAAAGAAGTCTTCGTGGAATGGTTGGCCTCTGTTTCTTAAGGTTCTGGCCAAGGCATCAGCTTCCTCAGCATACTTCTCAGGGGAGGCAAATCCACCAAAGGACCTGGTGCAAGTGAGAAAAGGAGATGTTTTGGGCCAAGCCTCTGACTTTATTTTCACAGACAGAATGCTCAGACTTGGAAAGCAAGTTTGAGTACTTGTGCTGCAGTTTTTAGTTAGTAGATTACCCATGCAGAACTAGCAGCAAAGCAGCATAGGTATTCATGCTGTTTTTAAAGGGAAGATTTAATACAAGTAAGCCCCCAAGTAACAACTGCCTTGTGTGTTCTGTGGCAGTTCAGGACTACAACTAAAAAGGTGTTGGGAGAGCAGTTTAGGTATTCTGTGAAACAAAACTGTCTTTGGAAGATGACTGGAGGCTGTATATCTATAAAACTCAATGCAATTTTCAAGTGTCTTCTAAAAAAATCAGCGTTTTACAACTTGGTCACTTGTTTTTGTGGTAAAACACCCAAACATAAGATTGCCTGAGGGCTGGGTTTTAGCAGTTAAAGCTCTGAACAGCAGGGTCTATCCACACTTAATACCTCTTAAAGTGTAGGTGACAGGATTCATGTGCTGTCAGCTGTGCCGGTTTTGCTTACCGGACAAAGAGAGCTGCTGCCTTCCGTTCCTCGATGAACACATCGGAGTCAGTGGGCTGGGGGGGGCAGTCCTGGTGTTCAAATGGCACAAAGAAAGAGATCTTGAAGTCTGTGCAGCCTGATTTCACCAGGCAGGTCACTGGCACAGTCATGTCAATCTTCATTTCTAGAGGAAAGGAAAGCCAGGTCTCTAAGCTGCATTTCCCAGCTCTATTGTTCATTATTATTTGTGTTCACTAGCTGCTTTTTAATTCTTTCTATTCAAAAGCAGCATGTCCTACCTTTTTCATTCTTTCCCTGGATGTAGTGGAAGAGTTTCCAGAAGCCCTGGCGCATGGCTTCCTTCTGGGTTTCCCCCCTGATGACTGTGCTGACCCACTTTGCTGTCTCGTACTGACGCAGTTCGTAGTCCTTTGCCTGAAAGGTAGCAAAAGTCACGGTAACCATGAGATGGGTGTTGGCAGAAATTAGTAGCTACTTTTTCCAAATCGGCATACAAGTATTGCTGCAGTTACCATTGCCTCTGCTGAGCTCCAGCGAGGGGACTGCAGGTCCAGGGACAGAAATGTTTGCTTGAAGGACTTGATCATCTTGCCGGAGCTGGAAGGCAGACACAGTTCATTGGCATCTCTTACATTAATATGGCACCAGGGCTTTTCAGTTGTTGCTGAGCTGGTGGAAGACCTGAAAAAGGCTGAAAGCTGTTTAGCCCTGTAGGAATTGAGCACTAGGACCAAGAAACTACCTCTGCTGGAGGAAGTGTTCTTTCAGGATATGCTGCCCTTCCTTCTCCATGGCAAAAAGGTATTTCCTGATAGCAAAGTGGGATCCTGCAAGTGGGAGTTTTGTGGAAATCTGTAAGTCAAAAGGACTTCAGTCTGTTTGCTCCTGGATGAAAAAGCAGTAGTGGTGTGGTGGGTGATGTGGTGTTGACTGCTTTTAACTTTATTTGGCCTCATGATAGCTGATGGCTTTCTTAAAGACTTTTAGCCTCAGAGTCCTGTGAATAAATGAGGTTTTCTGCATTTCTGAATTAATAACTATTTCCTTGATAGCCTTCACATGGGAGGAAAAAAGTGAAAACTCAAAAACACTGTCCCAAACAAAGCGAGTGAAAATATTCAAAGCCAGTGTTGAAATGATCAGATCTTGTAAAATGCTGAGATTTCAGTGGCCTCCATATACAACTTCTGTTGTTAACCAGGCAGACAGTAGTGTATGATGTGCGTTCTGACAGTCTCTGCCTTGTGTTATATTACCATGTCCTTCACCTGCTGTGTTGTGAACAGCACATAATTCAGTGATTATTGGATTCTTAGGCCATAGAATGTCTTCTCAGACTGTAGTTTAATTACCTGTTTCTTGGGTAACAAATGTGAATTTTGTAAAATCAGCTGCATTATGCTACTTTACTTTCTTGGCTGTTACATCTTGCAATACCTGGACTGTTGTTGAATTCTGTTAATCCCCTTCTATACCCTGCCTAGAGGTGGCTATGAAGAGTTCTTGGGATCTGAGGTTGAAAAGTTTTTATTAAAGCAAACCATTAAAAAAAGACCACAAACCCTGGTGGTACTGGGTTCCTTTAGAGTCTGTAAAATAAGTAGTATGTGGAGCCACTTCAGTGTTGAGTTTTTCCAGCAGCTCCTTCAATTGTCACCCCAGATCAAGGGAAGGTCAGAATCAAACAGCTGGCTACAGCTGCTGGTAGTAAAGGCAGGTGCTGTTCCCTTCCCTGTCCAGCCTGAAGGTACATCATGTCCAGCAGACCTGACCAGAATGATGGTCACCAGGGGCTGCTGCACAGTTGTACTCTATGAATAGACTTCGTCCATGGTGTTCACAAATCAACAAAACATCATAAAGCAGGAATCCTTATCGTTAGAAGCAAATCCGAGCAATTACACTGAAACTTCCTACAACAATTATTGCCACTTGAAAGACAATGCTGCTGCTTCACACTTGTATTAGCTACTGAACGAGCTGTTTTCTCTTTCCTGGCTAATTCCAGCTGCTTCCAACATACCTTTCCGTAGCTACTGGGTAGACCTCTGGATTTTGTAAGTTTATGGCCAGTACAGTCAGTGACTACATGTTAGAAATATTTTTTTTAATTACATAAAGCTATGCTTTGGCATCAGAGAGACAAACAGAAGAATCCTTCAGATACAGTTGAATTTTTTTAGATGTACAGGAAAGCTGAACTTTGAAATGCCCATCTATTCATATAAATATGTCTATAGGGTGTTCACTTTATTTTCTGCAGACACATGGGCCAAAGGAACAGGCAGCAGGTTACACTGCTAGCACAAGTAAGTACAGCCAGAACATGCCACTCCACAAAGTACTAGTGCTGTTAAGGACATGGAGAAGGTAGACATACTTACAGTTTCAGTCCTTGTCCTTCCAGCTGTTGCAGTGTGTCCTGTGGAGGCTGCACATCCTCATAAGATGCTGCATGTCAGTGTTTATTTGAGTTTGGGCAAGCTCCTCCCATGCCTCAACCCTACTGGAGGGGGCTGCTGTTATGAAAACCAGAAGGCTGGAGCCTTGTCCTGCTCTGGGTCTCATTGGAGAGCCCCCACGCAAATGCCAAAGGCCCCACCTACTATCCACAAGGCAACACTGGGACTAGTGTGTGATCTGGCTCCATAAACAATTTTGCACCCTTGTGTAACTTCCCCTGTTTGCCGTGGCTGTGTGCCCACTTATGACAGGGTCAGTGGCAGGTTTTGTGCTTTAGGAGAAAGGATTTCGCATAAATAATGTGTCTCTTTCCCCCTCCTGACTTGGATTATGGGAGAGTGGTGCTATACAGAATGCCAGCTTTTCCTTTTTACCACAGGGGTGAAGGGTAGGTAGAAATCTGGCTGCACACTCTGCTGAGACCATCCTCACGAGATTTTTGCTGGCATGTTATGAAAGACAGACAGTGTTCTCTGATGGCTGGCTGTTCTGAGCGGTATTTGAGGTTAATCAGCCCTCTCAGCCCTTGGATATCTGCACAAAGGGGTTATACAAAGCTATTGTGAAATCCTGTCCTGCTTATAATACACACAGCGAAGCTGGGCTCTTCATTTAGCCAGCTGCAGCTCCAGACATAGTTTGGTTCTAGCACAATAGGGTAGATTAAACTGCACAGTTTGTGTTCTGAGAACACCTCTCAGTTTGTCATGGTTTGTGCAAATTCCTTGCAGCCAAATTCAGCTGAGCTCTCAGGGACATTTTACATCAATAGCTGGGAATGACTTTTAACAGGAAACCCACTTTGCTTGCTGAGAACTTCATCAGGATGCTGTGTGATACACTCCTGTTCAAAAAAGGGAAGTAAAACCATGCCAAAAAGCAATTGTGAATTTATCTCTAAAGCCACAAATCTCTCCAGAGCCACAGAGAGGGTCATTTGCTACTGGAGTTTACTCGAGCAGATTGAGGCCTGAAATGTGTAACCACTTCTCTGCATGCTTGGTACTTTTTATTCTACAGAGTATAATACATTTTACCTGTGCTCTGCTTGGGTCAAACAGGAACAGCAGGAGTGTGTTTGGAGGAGCAGAAGCTGCTTGGTCTTTGCTCAGGAGCCATAGGCATGCAAAGTCATGGGCTGGGGTAAGGTGAGCTATCACCTTACCCTGTCACCCCAGGGATGGAAGTGTTTTTGAATACCTCCAGATATGAAAAACAATATCCAGCAAAAATAGTTTGGCAAATCCCTACAAATTTACCCCAGTGGTGAGCACTGAGGTATAGTACCTTGGAAGGGAGGCAATAACTCTGTAGATAAAGACAAGCCCACAGTGGCTTCTCACTTTGTTTCTGAAGCAGAGAGGCCCAGAACAAACCCCCAGTGAGTTTGTGTGTGTCCAGCTGATGTCCCTGACAAAGAGTTCACTGTTCCTGATGGAGCACCCCCAGGCTGGAGAACAATCCTCAGTGTTTTCCCAAGAGGTTGTTTTCCAGCACTCTTGTTTTTACACATAAACATTGAGAGAACATGTCAACAGCTGCATGAGACAGTAGGGCAGGCATGGAGACATGTATTCTGTTTATATACATTCCGAAACTTAGAGAATGGGGATGGGAATATGGAGCAACCTGACACACATTATACAAACTACATAAACCTGACACACAATACCTTCAGATACAGGAACATCCAAGTACATAGCAGCCATTAAGTCTCAAAGGTTCTGTGACTTTTGACCTCTGTGCAATGTCATAAATATGTGTTTGGGACTTGGCTGGCATTTTCCAGAACAGCTAACAAAGCAGTATTTTTCTGTTCCCTTGCCTTCAGGAGCAGAGATGAGGGCACAAGCAGATAAAAGCATGTGGTTTGTACCTTAATTTTGCTGTCTTCATCTGTGCAGGAACACTCTAATGAACTGGTACTTAAATAATAACTTTGATCGGATAAGGACAAGCCTGTGATATGATCACTTGTGATTTTCACTTTTCTTCCCTGTAACAAGACCTTAAGCAACATTCTCCACACCAAAACTGCTTCCATCTGCTGTGTGGCAGCATTACAACTGCTGCTGCCACATCAGTGCAGTTGTGTTCTAAGTTGCCTTTATCCCTAGAGGCAAGCACAGACTGTGTGCACAAGCAGGGATCTTTTCCACTGACCTAATTGTGTCAGGACTGGAGGGACCCAGGAAAAAAGTGTGTTGTTAACAGTGTGGTTAATGATAACTCCGAGTCATGTTCTCGTAGCTGGCGAGTCTGTAGTGTGATATGAAGAATGGGGCTGTGAGGGGCAGACAGGGATGTGTGGCCACTCACATATTGTATCAAGTGGTCTCAACACCGAGATCCAGGCAGTTTTGCATTGCTGCCTAAGTCTGTCAGAGAGTCTTTGACAAGTATTTTAATTGAAAATAATTGAGTCTCTCCACATATAAATGGTCTTTACTTTTGTAAACATATGCTCATCTGATGGTGCAGAAACCTCACTTCACAGTAAAGGGCTTGAGCATGTGATGTGACTGTAGTTACTGTCCATGGCAGCAGCAGTGTCCTTTTATGTTGTTAGATGAACTGTGGTTTACTGCAGATTCATCTCCCAAAAGAAGCCTCTTACCTCCTTGCTCTAAAGAAAGCCTCCATTTTATATCATATTCTCACTCCCAGCATGGAAAATGAACAAGCAGAAACACACCATCTTCTAAAGTAGCAGTTGAATGTACTGTAGTACTGTTCCAAGGAGGTTCCTTACTGCTGTTAGAAATTGTGGAAAGGAAATCTATGCCATAACTGCAGTGAGGTGGTATTTAGGCCTTTTGCTCTGACCTACACATTTCATATCATCAGGGGAATTTGTTACCATTGGATTTACCTCCAGCCAAAAATAATCTGCTTTCTGGAAATGTGTATGTGGATTTTGTCCATGTTTTTGCCTGATTTCAGCTAGTTTGTTACAAGTGATGTGAAACTACTGCATCTTCCTGCTTACTCAGTGACAGTGTTACCTAAATCTTGATGAATGAGTGATTCTGTGCTCACTTCATCAGAGAGCACATAGAACTGGCTGCTGTAGGCCAAATAAAAAGCTTCCTACACCAAACACCACTCCAGAGCACTCCTGACTTGGCATTTTCCAGGATTTCTCTGCTGAAGCTCACATTTTGAAACCATTCCAGGTTTGGGGAATTAATCCTAAATGAATCCTTGCTTCCAGCAGCCATAAAAAACATTCTTAAACCTTCCTGTCTTCTGTGCATGGAGCCCAGAGAGAAGCTATTTCAGCTTTATATACTGCTTTATTCACTGGTTTATTTCTACAATAGGGCTTGTTTTTACTATGGATCTGTTCTGGGATCTAGCTAGAAACTGAAGTCCACAAGCAATTGTCTCAGCAAACTTTAGCCAGTGAAAGAAGTTACCTAGATCCACAGAAACTTCCAGTCCTCTCTGAGTGCTGAGAGGAAACGAATTCATCTTCCCCTACAAATTATCCACGTTCTGTCATTGACAGATTTTTCTCAGAAACAAGAACGTGAAAAAAGGTAAGTTTTTATCTTCAAGATAGGAATGTCTCATAAAGGGAAAGAGGTAACAGTGCTTGGTAGAAAAAAAGTCTTGACACAAATTTATTGCATTGCTGGTTTTGCTTTTTTAAATGGTTTTGAAGAGACTTAAGTCTAAAATGTGACAGAATACAACTTATCTGGAAACAGCTCTGAAGAGGCAACAGCTGTCTGGGCAGAAGCACAGTGGGCTCTGCATTTTCTTTCTTTGATCCCCCTTCCCAGAGTTTTAAAGTGATCTTTTCCTTCTCTTGTTCTTTACCTGCTTTGGCCTCCTCCTTCCCTTCCTCTCTCCCTCTCTCTCTCATTTCTCAGCCTACTCCAGTCTATATGCTGCATGGACTGAGACCACCTGGCAGATCCTCTGCCAAGGACCTGAGTTAAGCTCCTGACTCTGCTGAGGGGTTGTTCTGAAATTGTGAGAACAGCCCCACGTGCCTGAAAAAGACCCTAATATGCAGAAATTGCCCTTGAGAGCTCAGGATTTCCCTATGTAGTCTCAGGAGCCTGAGGAGAACACGTCCAGACATGATGGAAACAGGCTCAGAGAGAATGAATTAATATGTTAAAGAAATATTTTCCTTAAAATAATTTCCACTTCCAAAAAGGCATGAAGAGGTAACTGGAACTGAGGGTTTGTCTCCTAAGCTTCTTCCTCCTTTTACTGGCATGAGTGTGGTTCACATCAGAACTCTCCCATCATCTAACAGTGGGGATATTGCTAGTGGGTGTGGGGTTTTGGTGAGCACTTCTTTAGGTGATGTGAGTGAGGTTTTCAGAGATGGATTCTTCAAGAGCCTGCTCTCTCTTCCTGTGTGTTCCCAGAATGAGCCAATGCTGCACTCTGCAGCAGGTGGCACTGTTGGCTGTGTTCAGAGGTGAGCTTTCCTTGAAGAGGAACATCCCTGATCCTCTCTTGGCTGCCAGTGGTCACTTGGGCTCCAGTGCACCCTTATAGTTCTTTCTATTTCCAGAGACATAAATTGGATTATGTTCTTGTTGACTGCTAATGGGAAAGCATCTTAACAGCTATTAAATTAATAACTTGGCATGTTAAGACATCTTTCATGTGACAGACACAGCAACCTGAGTCAGGGAATTATAGAACTTCGTGTTGGAAGGGACTTTAATGAGCTTATAGTTCTGACTCCCTGTCAGGGAATGTCTGTGTAAGACTGTTAAGAAAATGCTAAGTTAGGAAAATCTTCCAGGTTATGCTTAGCTCTAGAACAGTTAAAGTGGCAAGTTTTCAGGTAGAATCAACGGCAAACTTAATAATTTAAAATGAAAATTTCATATCCAGGAGGTCAGTATGTATTTTGATTTTTGCACGTTTACATTGAGAGTAGAGTAAATGTAGGTAGATAGATAGATAGATAGATAGATAGATACATACATACATACATACATACATACATAATGATATCACATCAACTCCCCAGCTGATTTTCTGAATACCAGCCAGCCATGATGGTATTTAACAGAATTTCATCACTTTAGCAGGTACTGGCTTTCTGAGTTTTCATTTAAGCTTCAGTACTTCATATTTCTCTGGAAATAGACTTGGGTCTGTCTTTGAAAGAAAATGATGTCTGGATGCATTTGTTTATTGCAGAGAAAAAGAGGCAAGACTGTAGTGTAATTATACCAAACCAGAAGTCCCCTTGAGAAATGTGATAGCTGAGATGTAAAAGCTGTATATAAGTAGAGAGAACTGTGATTTGGGGAAAGTAGAAGTAAAGGACAGGGGTGCTAAGTTGTGGTCAGTGTATTGGAAAGTAATGGAAAATTTAATATAGCAACAACAAAAAGTCTGAAGGAAACTTCTCAGCTCTGAGATGCCAAGAAGAGGCTTAGAAGAGCTAAAGGAGTTTAGTGCTTTACAAGAGTTCTGGCACATTGCACAGGACTTTAGGGCTGCTCAGAACAGGCTTAAAGTAGTAGTAAAATGCTTCAAAAGAGATCTCAAGCCCTTCTCAGTTTCCTTGCAACTGCTCTAGAACTCTTTTTTGCAGTTCTGGAATTCCTGCTTAGTGCTAAAACTCTTTTGAAGCCCTCTAAAACCACTCTGAACTGCTCTAAGTTGGTCTAAACATCCTACAGAGTGTTCTAAGCAGCCCTAAAGCTCTGTGAAATGTGCCAGAACTCTTGTAAAGCACTAAACTCCTTTAGCTCTTCTAAACCTCGACTCGGCACCTCAGAGCTCCCCTAAACTGACCTAAAGCTGCTCTATATTGCTGTAAGCACCACTAATATGTCTTTAAATGCAACTAAAATGCCTCTAAATCTCTGCTGTACAACTCTCAACTCCTGCAGGTGGCTTTAAAATTCCTCTGAGGAGCTCAAAACAGCTCTAAAACCCTTTTATGCCAATCTGTGACTCCTGCCGGGTTCTAAGTAGCTCTAAACCTCTCCAGGCTACTCTAAAGCTTCTCTCCTGTGCTGTCAACACTATGAAGTAGCACTAAAATTGCATTAAAATACTAAAGAAATATTGAGGACTTCCTCTAAATGGCTCTGTAGAGCACTGGATTGTCTGTGAACTTCCAGAAATACACTGGTGATTTGGGGAGGTGGCAGAGGTTACAAGAAATGGAATTACTGAGCCTGGAGAAAGAGGAATTACCTGTGGGAATGAAGGAGTGTAGAGAAAGGGGATTTCTGGAGGAACAAGATGACCCTCTAAGGGAAATATATGTGCTTTGTAAGGAGCTGTTAATAAGGCAGAAACCCAGAGGGTGATCTCTGCATGCAAACAGCCCACGGTGAGCATATTTTGGGGTGGAGGAGGAATACCACAGCCCCAAACTCCTGAGGTTCTTGTGTGAATCCGTGGGAAATGTGCTCCTGAATCACACAACAGGGGATTGTTCTCTCTGCAGGCACTGGGTGCTCTCAAAACACGCTCTAATGGAAGATCTGAAAGTGCACACTAAAGACAATTTTTTAAAATATTTTTGGACGTTTATTGCTATGGATCTGTTCAGGGCAGTACCTTGTCTTAGGGGATGCTAGTAGTCTGCTGGGAGCAGATTGGAAGGCTGGCCCAGCTGCAGTTCTGGTGGGATGGGGAGGGCTGTGCTGTGCATGACTGCCATGGAGCCCACACCCCACAGTGCACGCATCTGGTAAAGCCACATGTTGGGCTGCATGCAAGGAGCAGAAAGCCTGAGCTCCGTTTGCCTTTCTCACACAGGGACATGGATCCGTCTGTCTGTCCCAGAGCAGGGACACTGCACTGTTATTGGGAGTGCTTCCAGCACCTCGGCAGGACTGTGAGGAGTTTGGGTGAGATATTTGAAAGAGCTTTCTCTGTGTGAGGGTGGGCAGGCCCTGGCACAGGGTGCCCAGAGAAGCTGTGGCTCCCCTGGATCCCTGGAAGTGTCCCAGCCCAGGCTGGACAGGGCTTGGAGCAAGCTGGGATAGTGGAAGGTGTCCCTGCCCATGGCAGCGGGTGGCACTGGGTGACTTTTCAAGGTCCCTTCCAACCCAAATAATTCCAAGATTTTGTCTCCATCCTGTTATTTATTATTATTGAAATATTCATTTATTTTTATCTCGAAGTTTGCAGATAATTAGGGATACCTCAAAGCAGCCTTATCTCTTGCACAGAGCATGGGCAGTAGGAGCCCGTGGGGGTCGCGGCAGTGCTGAGGGGCCACGGGCGGCCGCGGGGCAGGCAGGGGGTGGGCTGGACATGGGCAGGCTGATGGAGGAGGGCTGGGCTGGGCTGAGCAGGGCTGGCTGTGCGGCTGTCAGCTGCCGCCGCTGTCCCCGCCTCCTGGCCGGTCCCGCGGGGCAGTGGCGGCTGGCCGAGGTGAGGGGGAGCCGGGCAGAGCCCCCGCCGCCCGCTGCCCGGGAATGGCTCGGGCCGCTCTCAGAACCGCCCTCCTGCCCGGCGGGCCCGGCTGCACGGCCCAAGGGGCTTGGACCCTTCCACAGAAGATATGCTAATCCCGTTTATACCTTTTTTAACAAACAGCTCGATGGCACCCCGAAAGAAGTTAAAGGGTCTCGTAGCTGCTACCATCACTCCAATGACTCCGGATGGGTGAGCTGTCAAAGTTGCACTGATTATTCTTTCCTTCCACCCCTATTTTCCTTCTTTCTTATTTGGAACTGGTCTGCTTGCTTTCTTGCTTTCCTGCCTGTTTTGTTTTGTTTGTTTGTTTTTTAAATTTTTTAAAATCAATCTCTGATGGGACTGGGGGTATTACTAAATTGGCCCAGAGTGAGATTCCCCTGTCTCTGCTTCCTTCTGTTGCCAGCAAGTACTATGGCTTTGGGTTTGGAGAATTTGGATCAGTCTCATATCTGCTTTTCTGTTGTTTTGTTTTCTCTTGCAAATTAAATCATAGCACAGTTACATGTGTAAAGCATTGCAGTGTTTTCACATTTGTTAAGGAAAATTACAGTCCTGGTTACAAAGAGCTCTCAAGAGCTAGAAAATAATTGTCAGAATCTGAAGGCCTTTTAGACTTCTCTCTATCTTAGCTAAGTCATGCATGCAGTCATGTGTGTATGAGTGCATGAAATTAGTCTAAACTTGAAGAAAATACTGCAAGGACAGCACGGTTCTGAAAATAACATCAAATTGAAACTTGAAATTCAGCTTTCTTCAGAGCAGGCGTGGCAAACAGAAGCCTTCTCATTGCATTTTGGTGTTGCAAGACCAAGTTGTTTGGAGTCAGCAGAGAGCCCTGAGCTCTCATGGGGGCTGTGCCAGAATCTGTACATGCTTTTGAGAGAGACAGTGGAGATTTGCCCTTACAGATCTCCAAAAATGAACTTTACTTCAAGTGCTGAAAAATAAGCCTCCATCCCAGTCAGGGAACTCATTCCATTGCAGTCACTGCTTTGATTCTTGCTTTAAAGGAAACTTGCTTCTGATTTCTTTATTTTTTTTTATTATGACTCAAATTTATTGCAACATGGTATTTAGAGAGTGACCTGAGCCTGGACTGCATGGTCCTTGTCAGATATGTTCTGGGAAGGTATCTGTGGAATTTTGGATGTTGTGTACAACCTATCAAGGCATCAGAATTGACTTCCAGACCATAGGTTTGGTCTGTATTTTTGACAAATGAAAACAACAGTGAAAAATGATACACTAGTAAACAAAACAAGTTTGTCTTGCATAGAAGATAAGCCAAGAATTCTCTTTCCCCTCTTGCTGGGGAATTCTGTTGCTCTCCTCATCCTTTAATGAGAGAGAGAGGTCAAAGTCACATCCAGCGGATGCCGTTTCCCTCTCTGTATCCAGCAGTTACAACCATCCAGCAGTTTAACCATTTGCCAGCACTTGCACAAATAACTTTATGCTCTCAAGAGAACTCTTGTTTCCCTCAAAAGAGGAAGAGGTTTTAGTGTCTCCTGTTCTCTCACATCTTCTAAAAAACTCTTTGCTCTGACAAGCCTGCAGCAATTCCTAATAAAAGTTTGGAACAGTGAACTACTTGTCAGAAGGAAGAGAAACTGCAAGAGAGAATTCAAGGCTGAGCTGCCACCTTCAGATGTTAAACAGATGTCAAGGATTTCTTACCTCTGGGTAATCTGTGTGTGTACAAATGCAAGGCTTCAAAATACATGGGGTTTTTTTTTGGTTTCTTAATCACTAAGTTTAAAATAGCTTAAACTTAGTGAGTGGGTGGGGACTTAATGGCTGCTGTGGTTCCTTTTGTTGCAGAAAAATAAACCTCCCGGTGATTCGTCAGTACGTGGATTACCTGGTAAACGAGCAGAATGTGAAGAACGTTTTTGGTAAGTGACAGAAACTGTGTCACAGCCCTTTTACCCGGATGGGTGTCCTGTGATATCTTACCTGATAGGAGCTCTAGTGGGAGGGAATGTGGATGTGGGATCATGCTGGCCATTTTTACTCACCAATGGAAAGACTGCAGGCATCTGGTTTTGCCCACACCCCATTTCTGTGGGGGAAAAAATAAGGTGCCTTCATAAGGTGACATTCCCAGAGATGAATGGATAATGTTGTGTTGACAGAGAAGACTGATCTGAATCATCCCAACTCAAAAATGTTAGTTCTTGTCTTCAGTGAAACCGATGTGTGTAGGTGAGGCTTCACCAGTGTGTTGTGTTTTGTTGTGTTGAAACAGTGAATGGCACAACAGGAGAAGGCCTATCCCTTAGCATCCAGGAGAGGAAGCAGTTGGCAGAAGAATGGATGTGCCAGGGAAAGGACAAGTAAGTAACTGAGAGGGAATGGGGGTTCCAGATCTTATGTTATAATAATGCCTGATTGCAAAACGAAGTGTGCTGATGCCTTTTTTTTTTTTAATATTGTGTTGCTGGGCTTTGTTCCTCAGCTCCTTTGTCACAGAAGTATGTTTTTGCCACTGCCAGTTAGCTGGTGTGTGTTCCTGCTGCTTAGAGAGCTTGTGAGAGTCCTTCTCTTTGGTACCCTGGGAGGTGGGAGGATGAGACAGGGCTTTGGAAAGAAGGGCTGTCCCCTTTGCTTCCTCTTGAGGAGAAATGCAAATAAAGAGTATTTCTGAACCTTTTAATGTATTGCATTATTTGGTGTGACTGAAGCTGATGTGTGAAGCACTTAACTGCTTCCCTAAAGGTACAGAATTAGTAACAGAAGAAAGAATTCAGTCTGGATCTGCAGCTGTGAATCCAATTGCAGCTTCATTCTCCCTTTCTTGTACCAGTCACAGCCTTGTACCCCTCACTGCTGCCTTTCTCTTGGATGCTGGGTCAGAGGATGTGCAGAGGAGGAGGTGTTTAGGGGGAGAAGGATAATGAGAAGTAAACTGGGGTGAAGGATCACAGCCTTCAGATCCACAGCCTTTATTTCCATGTCTCCTGTGATATAAAGGAGAAAACCAGCAGTGGGGTTGATGGACTGGAGCATGGAGGATTCCCTTTGCAGGAGCAGACAAGCAGTCAAAGGTGCTGCTGTGAGGCTGAGCTCTTCTTTGCAGAGAAATAGGTTTAGAAAGTAAAGATATTACTTTGATTTCCTTTACGCTTCCCAGCCTCCCCTTAAATCCCTTATGTCTTAATTTTAATTTCCTCATAAAATGCTAAGATTCATCCCTCCTGATAGCCTTGCAAACACTACAGCTGGAAGTCCCATGTGACTCATGTTTACAAATGTGTTTTCTTTCTTCCACCACCAGCACTCGTCACTGTCAGCATTTTCTCCATGTTTCTGGTCATCAGGTCAGCCCAGGCTCAGCTCTTTTTTTTAGGTTCTTCTTCTGTGGCTGCCTGGGCTGAAGCAAGTAATTCTGGCAGCCTGGTAGTTCATCATCACTGAAACCTCCCCAAAATCTTCTGAATTTGTTTTTTTTTGTGCAGATTGGACCACGTGATCATTCATGTGGGAGCACTGAATCTGCCAGAGGGCCAAGAGCTGGTGTGTATAGATTTTTCACTCTGTGTGTGATAAATAGAAGTGGTTTTACACTCAGATACCTTCCACTCTGTCTTTTATAGGCAAGACATGCAGCAGCCATAGGTGCTGATGGCATTGCTGTCATAGCCCCCTTCTTCTTCAAACCCACAAACAAAGGTGAGTAGATGTGATTGATGAGGCCTTTTTATTGCCCTCCCAACACTGGTCATAGATAAAGGATGAATGTAATGTACTTTCTTTGGAAAGTATTCTGATAATGTTTGCACAACCATAATGGAAAAGCAAAACCTGCAAGAAGCATTTTTGAAAGAGGAGGGATAGCAGAATTGTCCTGGTAAGAAATGGGAAGGATGTCTTCTGGGATGTATTTTGTTAGCCTTTTGTAAGAAGAAGAAGAAGAATTGCTTTTGGAAAGAATGGTCTAGTT
Source organism: Onychostruthus taczanowskii (assembly GCF_017590055.1). NCBI lineage: Eukaryota > Metazoa > Chordata > Aves > Passeriformes > Passeridae > Onychostruthus > Onychostruthus taczanowskii. Next base: position 3,772,688 of record NW_024504233.1, read on the forward strand.
AAACAGTCTGTGTTCTGAATGGATGGTTTGGTGTTCATGCTTGATCTGGGCCACACTAGGAAGAAGCTGGTTCCATGGTGACCCTTGCTGGGCACTGACCAAATTAAGCAACTGCTGATACACTGGCGTGGTTCTTGTTACTGAGGTGATCAGGTTTGTTTCTGTCTGTCTAAGGTTACCTCAAAACTTGAAAACTGAGTATTTTGTCCTTAAGATCCTGACAATAACATAAAAGAACCACATGAAGTGGGGGGTTGTAAAAGAAATATTAAAAGTTGTCTGAATGAATTCTGATTGGAAATGTTTATATGAAAGCACCATACCCCAGGGAGGTGAACGTGAACTTGATCCCTTGTCCTCTGTTGCACACAAGGGATCCTGCTGAGGCACACAGGTCTGGCACATGTGAGAGCATGCCTGAGTTACACCTGTAAGAGAATGAGCAGGAGCTGCTGAAACTGGTTTGGTTTAAAAGAAATACTGTCTTTGCCTTTCTTAAGATCCTCCCCTGATTTATGTCACATTTAATGTTTTGACATGTGAAGGGTTTTGTATGACTTGCTGTGTGTGTGCACAAGCTGAGGCCTCTCCACAGCCCCTGTGCTGTGAATCTGAACTGTGTCTCCCTATGGATGGTCTCCTTCTCTTATGGGATCCCTGCTGGTTTCCTTCTAGATGAGCTGGTTGCTTTCTTACAGAAGGTTGCATCTGAAGCCCCTGAGGTGCCATTTTATTACTATCACATTCCTCCTCTGACGGGTGTGAAGAGTAAGTACAGAGTACAGATCTTTGGTGATTTGCTCTGGAAAGCAGGTTCTATGGTGTTTCTGAAAGCATGGATTTATATTTAGTCTTAAATGTGTTGTTGCTGGTTCATTCCTAAACTTTTTCTGATCTGGGAAAAGAATCTTACTCTTTGTTGTCTTACTTGTTGTTTTAGAGCTGTACACTTTACTGGGCTTAGGCTGAAAGTGAACAACTTGTTAAATATGAAGTCTTTCTCTTGGGGACAAGGCAGGGAACTGTCCCAGAACAGACCTGTGTTCCCTCATATGAGATTGCTGTTCTGGACAGTTCGTGTGGAAGAGTTGCTGGATGGGATAAAAGCACAGATCCCCACCTTCCAGGGTGTGAAGTTCAGTGACACGGACCTCTTGGACCTGGCACAGTGCATCCACAAGAATGGAACAGGGGAGTTTGAATTTCTTTATGGGGTGGATGAGGTAAGAAGCCTCTCTTAAAAGTATTTTCTTGTAAGGTACTCTCTTGCTTCAGCCTTGGGGAAGAAGTAACCCTGAACACGCAGTGCAAGGCAGTTTTGTTGCTCCCTCTCACCACCTTTTTTTTTTTCCTTTATTTTATTACATGAAGTGAAATTTTATTACTTTTTTTTCCTCCCTCCACCCCAAACTAGCAACTGTTGGGTGCACTGGCATTAGGGGCAAATGGAGCAGTTGGAAGGTCAGTATGTCTTGGACTCCTTCCCCTCACACATACACTGTGCTGTTTTATCTTCCACTATCTGCATAGTATTTCCCTGACTGTTTTCAGTCACAACAATGGAGGATTTTGCAGGATAGGGATGTACAAAAGCAAACAGACACATAATCTAGCCCCACTCCTAGTGATGGGACAGTCATATAACCTAGATCTCAGATTTTGTTCCTTTGGGTGATCATTGCTGTGGTTTCTAAGCTGACCCAAAGGCTTCAATGTACTTTTTATCCTCATGGCAACTTTTGAAGTAGGTAATCACTTCTATCTGCATTGGGTGAGGAACCAAATTCCAGAGAGGTTAAAATTGTTAGTTCATATGAGCAGTCTGTGAGGAAAAGGGCTGTGCTGAGTTTCATTTCTAATTTATCCTCTGCCCCTCATATCAGGCTGATGAGATGAATTAGCGTGTGATACCTGTGTTCCCATCTAGGCAATCCATTTAATGAACAAGCAACTGGAAAATTAAGTGATTGACTTTCCTTATTGTCCAATGATGTATCTTCATTTTTAGTTTTGGAAAGCAGTTCCATTTGGAAAGAACTGGGAAAAGAAATCAGCTCTCTTAATTCTTCCATGGAGCTTGGCATACTTCAGATGCTTGGCATTAGATTGCACCCCACATAAATTCCCCTAATTTCTCTCATAATAATGACAATGTCAACAGCAAAAGCCTGTGGTTACTTCTTTTGTTTCACTGGTTTTAAGTTCCTTCTTTGCATTCACCAATTCTATTTTTGGTTGGTTTTTTTGACAGTACATACAACTATTTGGGCCGACAAACCAATCTGATGTTGCAAGCCTTTGCAAAGCCAGACTTTGCCTTGGCACAGCAGTATCAGGTATAGCATCTTCCCAGGCATCCCTGGGAGCAACCTTCTTTCTCTTTGAGCTTTACTGTGGCTGTTCTCCATGTGATTCTCTCATCCATACCGAGGCAGCTTTATCAAAGAAAAATTCTTTCATCTCTGACCCCCCTTTTTATTATTCATCCCTCCTCGCTGTTTTGACCATACCTCACTACCTTTTAACCAAGAACTTTTAACCACTTACCCTTCAACTCTAATCTCATCCATGCAAGTAAGCAATGATATAATATAAATGTAGTAGCTTTAGATGCTTTTACACCTTCAAATTTGAGGTTGTTAATAAATAATTGTTGGTCTTTTCTAGTTTCTCACTGGGGAATTTCTCAACTTTGTCATCAAACTGGGTAAGTAAACTGGATAAACACTGCCTGTTTCCCTCACTATGTCTAAAAGTGCAAACTTTCTGCTTCTCAAACTCTCATGTTGCTGTACTCTTAGAACTTCCTTCCTGAAAGATTTTGCAGTGAAAAACTGTTGCATCTGCTGTTTCCCAACTTAGTAGCAGTTGGGAGCTCAACAAAGGGAGCTGACCAAGCATCCCTGACAGATTCCACTCTCCCTTCCTTCCTTCTGCTGTGAAATCTCAGAGGTTTAAAGCTCTGACTCTGTGATTTACCCTTGTTCTTATCCTGACTCTTTCTGTGGGTTGATTTTTTTGTTAGGTTTTTTTTTCTTCTGTCTCCAAAAGCTCATTTCCAGCTTTATTTTTACAGTAATTTTTCTGAAATGGTGGTGCCCAAGTAGAAGAATACCTCATACTTCTCTCTCCTGCCTTGCTGTAATTAAACAGGAATTTTGTTGAAGGCTGTACAAGGCCAAAGCATTTTAAAACTGAATGATTTCTAGAAACAATATCAAGTTTAAATATAAAAAGCAATTAAAAACCAACAGAGTGGTGTAGGGAGACTGAAACAGACAGGAAATGTTTACAATAAATTATATCAGACATGTAGTGAAGAGAACTGTTTACTGTGGGTTTCCTGTACATATGCAAGCCCTGATGAATCTCACCAAGCTTTAGAGCCTGGTTTTATTTGTTGGGTTCAAAGTCAGAGGAATTGCATTCTTTTTTAGCCTTTAGATAAAGAGGTAAACACTAAATATCCAAAAGTACATAGGAAGTCATGAGCTATGGACAGAGAGCAGGATGTTGCTACTCCCAAGGCTTGGCTCTGTGTGAGTCTGCATTGGGGGATACTTACATATGAATAAATGTAGTAAGTGGGTGTAATTTTTACTGCAGTGTCATTCCTGTCTGCAAGCACAGTTACCTCTTTTCAATTATCCTGTTCTCACCTCCAAGAAGTGTTTGAAGCCTGGTTGATACTGGATTACACAGAAATCTGCATTGCTGCTTTTTTGGACACCTGTATTGAGGCTGCTTTAAGGAAAATGGTCTGCAAAAGTCCTGATTTTGCTTTTGTCTGCCCAGGTTTTGGTGTTGCACAGACTAAAGCTGTAATGACTTCTGTTTCTGGCATTCCCATGGGACCTCCACGGCTTCCGCTTGTTGCTGCCTCCGGTGAGTTCATCGCGAAGGCCAAAGCCAAGCTGGACAGCATTGTGTGGCCTAATGGTGACTGATCATGGAGTCATGGAATCGTTACATTGAGAAAGACCTCTAGGATCATCAGATCCAACCACTAACCTGACACTCCTGAGTCCACCACTAAGCCACATCCTCAAGTGCCACGTGTATGATGCTCACTTCATGTCGATCTGGAAGTTGCTTTTCTGGAATTCTCTGCCATGTAACACATCCCCCACATGAAGGGCAGGATTTCTTTCAGGGAACTGGCAATGTGCCCAAGCCCCTTCCTGTCAGGGCTGGCTTTGCTGGGACACATGTGCCTGACATTTTACACTGCTCCCCTGGAGCTCTGCACATTCCAGGACTAACTGGGATTGTTTAATAAAAAAATAGCAAATTTTTCCCTGTTGGAGGAGAAGGCTGATGACTTTTGCCTAGAAAGGAGGAAGATCTGTCTCTACTCACTCTCAGCTGGATGGTGTTTTGTCCTCTCCATGAGGACACTACATTGTGGATTTAAACAACAGTATGACACCATCAGGTTGCTCAGGCTGGTATCTGTTCATCAGAGTCACTGGGATATTGTCTGTGCATGTAAAATCCTGCTTCTGTCTGATCTCTGTGTTTCTACACCTTAATGCAAAATTAAAAAAAGAAGTATCTTTTGTGACAGCAAGTTTTGGATCATTAATAAGCAGGTATTTCTCTCATTTTTTTCCTTAGGACAGAAATAAAGCCACAATTGAGCTGTGCATCTCCATGTGGCAGTGCAGAAAGCTGTTATGCAGGTTAGGAAGGCATACAATCATAGAAACCTAGAATGGTTCCCATTCCATCTCTTGCCATGAGCAGGGACACCTTGCACTATCCCAGGTTGCTCCAAGCCCTGTCCAACCTGTTCTTGGACACTTCAGGGATGGAGCAGCCACAGCTTCTCTGAGAAACCTGTGCCAGGGCCTCACCACCCTCACAACAAATATTCTTCCTAATACCCCATCTGACCCTGCCCTCTGGCAGTGGGAAGCCATTCCCTCTTGTCCTGTCATGTCAGGCCTTGTCCCAAGTCCCTCTCCAGCTCTCTTGGAGCCCCTTTAGGCACTGGAAGAGGCTCTGAGGTGTCACCTGAGCCTCCTTTTCTCCAAGCTGAGCACCCCCAGCTCTCCCCAGCCTTTCTCCAGAGCAGAGGGGCTCCGGCCTATGGAGCATCCTCAAGGCCTTCTCTGGACTCGCTCCTGAAAGGGTTAAAAGCACTGTGTCTAGGCACACTTGGGCAAGAATAAGATACATCGTAACCAATATAGAAGCCAGCAAATATTAATCCACAAGCTAAAGACACAGAATTAAATTTGGCAAGAAATAGGGACCAAAACTTGCATAAAATGGACAAAACTAAATAAACCAGCGAGGAATCGCTGAAACAGCTAACAAGAGACTGCCATGCCTAGAGGAGATAGGTGAGAAGGGCACGGCGAGGAAGACTCCAGCCTTCGTCCAAGGAGCACCGGGGGGGATGCGGAGCCTTCCTCAGTGCGGCCACCAGGGCGCACTGCGCCTGCGCCTCGCGTGTGCTAACGCTAATAATTCTAAGAAACAGTTTGCATAACCACACCTTTTCTAAGGAAAACAATGAATGTGCATTAAGTATAACCATGTATTGTAATTTGCCATGTGCCTGTGTGCGCTGTTAGGAGGGGTGATCCCCGCGCACCCGGCGCGCTGGGTAAAGCAAATACCCACGGTTTGCACTTTGGCTTGGAAGTGTCTCTCGGCCCGGTTTGGGGCGATTCAGCAGCTCCATGTATTGATGTTGGGGCCACAGAGCCGGAGGCAGCTCTGCAGGGTCTCACCAGAGCAAGTCACCTGATGTCAGATTGAAACGTGCATTTTGTTGTGTCCTGGGCTGACCCTCGTGCTGGCTGATGATCCCTGTGGCTGAAACACAAGGGGTCCCATGCCCTGACTGCTCCTCATGAAAACAATGATTGCAGAGTGGCTGGAAGGAGGGAAGAGAGGTCTGGTTTGTACTGGAGCACTTGAGTGGTTTTGCCACAACCAGTGGCACCACGGATGACAACAACAGAATTGTGATGGATTGCGTCCAGAATTTCACTTTCAAAATTCTTCAGAAGTAAAGCCTCTCTCTCTTCTTGGATCTGGAAAAAAAAAAAAAAGTCCAGGACATTTCCAAAATCTCCAAAACTCAGCCTGATCTGCTCCACATCTATACTTCTCCTCACTCTTCTACACTCTTCCCTTACCCAAAGGAAAAAATGGCAAAGACCAGGTCATAGTGTGTACTTTTTCCTGGCACAGCACAACTCACCCCCACATCCACCCCAGTGCAACATCCAGCACTTCTGAAAACGTGCTGTGCATTGGTGCTGAAATCCAGCCTCTTACACTTGGTGTTACGTTCAAGCCCTTCTGGAAAATGAAGAGCCCAGGGCAAGGATGACAGTCACAGGACACACCCTTACCCTCTGTAACTCCTGATCCTGCTCCAGACGGTACAGGAAATCACTCCTCAGATCCGCGCTGATTTGCTCCGGAGGCAGCTGCAAGTGCAAGACATCATTTGGAGGCTTTTTGACCCCGCTGCTTTTCTACATCCTCACTTCAGGATCGATCAGCCACACCAACATCGTGAGCCCAAAGATCCCTAAGGGATCCTGCATAACTCCCTGACATCAGTTATGCCTCTGAGCTCTTTTATTTCACTCATTCCAGGGTATTACACATTCATCTCCAAAGAAGTCTCTCAGAAAGACTGAGAGCACTGAAAATTAACGATTGTTTAAACTGAAAGACTTTAACCGCTTGAGAAACACACCCTATTGAGCAGCAAGCCAAGAAGGTGGTTCAGACAGGAGCCCGCCGCAGCGCTGCCTCCCGCCTCTCTCCCTCCCTCCCGGCCGCCGTCCGGCGCCGCGCAGGCGCTGCCGTGCGGAGCTGCCGCGGGCCCGGCGCCGGCTGGAGCGGGCGGCCGTGCCCCGATGCCCCCGGCCCGGCCATGGGGGACGTGAAGAACTACCTGTACGCCTGGTGCGGCAGGAGGAGGGTGATGCCGGCCTACGAGATCCGCGCCGCCGGCGGCCGCGGCCGGCAGACCTTCCTCTGCGAGGTGCGGGCCTGCCCCGCGGGGTTAGCGGGCTGGCCGCACTGTGGGGGGCGGGCGGCTGTGAGGGGGGCTTAGGGCTGTGCCGGGGACACAGAGGGGACTGGCACCCTCCGGAGCCTGGGCGGGCTCTGGGCGTGTTGCCGGGGCTCTGTCGGGCGTCTGGGGGTTGAGCTGGGGGGCTGGAGGCCGAGACGGCAGCCTGGGCTCTCCCCGAGGGAGTTTGGACCGTGCCGCGAGCAAAGGTTCGCCTCCGGCAGGGCCAGGAGCTCTGCCAGGGAGTCTGAGGACCCTGTCAGAGGGAATGTGGGGCCCTGCCGGGGATCTGATGTTCGTGACGGGGTCTGGGCTTTGCCGGGTGTCTCGGGGTGATGCCGAGCGCCGGGCCGGGCCGGGCCGGACCCGGGCTCTGCCCAGGGAACGTGGGATCAGTGCCGGGGGTCTGGGAGCAGGTCTGGGGCTCGGTCAGAGGGAGCCTTGGGCTCTGCTGGGGGTGCTGCCGGGGTCTGGGCTCTGCCAGAAGGAGCCTGGGGTCAGCACCGAGAGTCTGGGGTCGTGTCTGGGGTCTGGACCCTGCCCGGCCTGGGTGGGAATCACTGGAAGTCAAGGGCTTGGAGAGGGCTGGGGTACTTTGAGCCGGAGTGTCCTGGCTGGGTGTGCACTGAGGTGTGAAAGGAGGGAAAAATCCCGAATGATGTTCTTACAGGGAAAACAGATTGGTTTACTTAAGGGTGGTGTGCGTCTCTGCACTGTGTGCAACCCTTCTTGCAGTGGTGAGGGGTATTGTATGTCACCTTCACCAAGAGCTTTGGTCTGCTCTTGAGATGAAATGTGTTAAAGAATTCTTGTTTCAATGGTTGCTACTCTGCACAGCTCTAATAGTACCTTACTCCTGCCTCTAGATACTGAGGATGTGGGAGCTGTGAATTTAGGTTGGCTCTGACAGGTAGCTGGCACTAAGTGTGAGGCCATGTGTAGCACAGATCAGTTCATGAGTGATGCCATGGTTTTGCACTAAATGCCTTAAATTTGTCATTTTACCCTTTCTTCCTCTATTTGTCTTCTGTGTCAGTAAGAAAACAAAGACGCACAGTGTCATTAAAACAATTTTCAAAGTATTTTAACTGGTTAAGCAATACTCAGATGGAATGGTTGTATGAATAGATATATTCACACAATCATGCAATGGTTTGGGTTGGAATGGACCTTAAAACTCATCCAGTCCCACTCCCTGCCATGGACAGATATATTCCACTATCCCACGTTGTTCCAAGACCCATCCAACCTGGCCTTGAACACTTCCAGGACAGCCAGAGCTTCTCTGGGCAACCTGTGCCAGGGCCTCACCAAACTCACAGGGAACCATTTCATCCTAATATCCCATCTAACCCTGCCCTCTTTCAGCGTGAAGCTGTTCCCCCTTGTTCTGTCACTCCATGCTTTTTGTAAAAAGTCACACTATATATATATATATATTGTGTGTTATACAATATATCAGTATTGTACTGGGTTGGATATGTTGATGCCCCATGATTATCCATGGAAGCTTAACAAGTGAAAGGATCAGTCTCACTGAATCTCTCTTACTGATTTTTGCAGCCTGGCAGGATGGCTGTGAATGAATCCTGTATGGTTACTGTGTGGTTAGAGGTACCATTGTCTTCAGTTCTATACCCTCCAAGGGTATAGAATTGCTGATGTAAAGTAAATAAAAAATATCAGAAATAAATCACATCTGTGTAGTTGGAATAACATGGAGCTGTGGCTGAATGGACACACTGGCTGAAGGTCACTCCTGTCCTTGTTGTCCAAGGGTTTGGGATTTAGGCTGAGGAAAGTGATCTTGTGCAGAGTTTGCTGCTGTATGTTGCCAGGTCCTTTCCTACACTGATTTTTATTCCACAAAGTTTTGAGAAGCCCTTGTGCTCTGAGAGGAGAAGTTCTCAGAATACGAGGGTTTGCTTTAAAAAAACTTACAGAAATATATAGTTATATATAATGACGTGTAACAACAGTTAGTAATATTATTTCTCCTGTACTTATCAGCAGGCAGGATTTGGTGTTCCCCTGGGTGTTGCTGGCCTCCAAGCCCCTCTCAGCTGCACGTGAGCAGTGTGTTGTTCCTTGCAGGTCCGAGTGGAAGGCTTCAATTATGTCGGCATGGGCAACTCTACCAACAAGAAGGATGCGCAGAGCAATGCTGCCCGAGACTTCATCAACTACTTAGTGCGGGTGAACGAAATGAAGAAGGATGAAATCCCTGCTTTTGGAGTAAGCTGCTCTTTCTCCTTCCCAAAGACTGCTCTGTTGTTGTGCTGCCATGCTCCCAGTTGTGTTTCATCCCTGGAGTTCAGTCTGGTGCCCCTGCGCAGTGGTGAATGTAAGGGACTTCTTACACTACTGGAAGGCTGGGGCACGTACAGAATATCATGGAATCATTTAGGTTGGAAAAGGCCTTTGAGATTATCAGGTCCAGCTGAATGTTGTGGGATGATCTGGTAAATACAGCTGCATGTTGTACTTACCAGATCAAATGATGCAAAGCTGAAGAGGCTGGAAAGAATTCAGAGTCCCTGTGAGGTGCAGCCTGGCTTTCAGAGTGCTGAGTACTCACACCTGACACTGTGAAGTCTTAGAGCCATGTTCTAATATATATATATAAAACCCTGTGTGCTTTAAAAATAACCAAAACCAAACCCAAAAATAATAATCAAAGATATATCAAACCAGACATTGAAAATCTGGCATTTTTAAACCATAACTGCTTCAGGTATGTAACAGGATCACTACTATTTATGATGTTTTGTGAACACTCAGCAGTGACTATCACTTAAAGGGTGAGGAAGAGGAGGGTAACTGTCATTGCAGCAAGTTTAGAGACATAAATAAAGCATGAAGTTATGTGTTACCTGGTTAGAGGGAAGAATCTTCCTCTAGTGCTCCGTTGAGGATATATGAGTTTTCTGAGTGGAAGCAGCCTCCCTGCCCCATCAGCCTAGGTGGAACCCAGTGGGAACAGGACTGCTATTTTGGTTTTAATGTGCCAGTTAGTTTCTTGGCAGTTCAGCATTAAAATATTCACAGTTGTGTTACTATTGGGATTGCTTCTGAGTAGTAACTATTGCATATTTCCTAGGGATAACTGTTGCATGATGTTGCCTGGGGTCTTTAAACTTCCTGAACAGTTTCTAGCTACATAGTAAAATGACTTGTTCTGCACCGTTGTGCTGAGGCTTTCCTTCATTCCCTTCCCTAGCCAGCAGCAGGTGATAACCCCACTGGAGGACAAGAAGCAGCTAGAGATGTCACTGGTTCCAGTTCAGCTGTGGGGGGACCTCTTCCTCCACATTTGCTTTTAAAAAGTGAAGTAGGTAAGACTGAAAACGGTAATTTCTGTGTATTTGAATGTATTTTGGCCGTGTTTTCTCCCCCAAATTGCATCACTCTGCAGACAGGACGCCGCAGTCATAGTTTTGAGGCAGAGGTGTGGATGACTGCACGAGATCTGAGGGACTGGTCATGGCCTGTCAGGATGGCCAGGCAATGCCTCTCCATTGTTAAGAACATGTTTTGGGGACTTATTTTATTTTATTTTATTTCATTTCATTTCATTTTATTTTATTTTTCTCTGTGGTAGGCAATGGACCAGGTGCAGCACCTGGAAACTGTGGCAGTCATGGAGCTCAATGGGATCGAGGTGCAAACTTGCAAGATTATTATTCCAGAAAAGAGGAGCAAGAAGTGCAGAAGGTAAGTCATGCAGAGGAATTCTCCTTTAGCTCTTAAATAGGTATCTTTCATCCCCTTTAATTTGTTATTTGCATTTATAATCAAGGTTGCAGTTTGCTTGTGATATTTTGCTATTAGTTTAAGCTGCAGATTTATTTGTTGACTTTTAATGAAGTTAATTTGTTTAAGCTAGGGACAAATAAATCACTCTGGATAGTCTGAACATCCAGGACTTCTTATAGACATTTTATTCTGAATATAAAGAATTACTGAGGACTTCATAGCATTTTCTGTGATGTCTTAATTATTTTGTAGCATACAGGTGAATTACTTAATCTTTAAACTGGTAAACGATGCTCTTTTTTTCCATATTAGACCTCAGAGTCAGAAGTGGACTTAAATGCAGATGTTCATGGGGGTTGGACCTTGGAAAATGCCAAGGCACGTCTGAACCAGTTTTTCCAAAAGGAGAAGATCCAGGAAGAATATAAATACACTGAAATGGGGCCTGATCACAACAGGTTTGGTACTTTTAGTCACTGTCTGTATGAAAGGTTCAAAATATTTTTGACAGTGGTTGTTCACAATTACTTGCCACACTCCACAGAGCCATAGTGTTCTTTGCCAGGACCAACAACATCCCTAAATATTGATGTGGGGGTGAGGAGCCTCAGTTCAGAGATCTGAGGGATTGAATAAATTCCTGAGAAATTCTGGATATGTGGCTTTTAAACTGTTTTCTGTCCTCTAGTCAGCTGCTGGGGTGTCAGTTTCTGTGAAAAGAGAGCTCAACTGCTTGTGGTAATTGTTTTGTAAGTGTTGTTGCTTTTGTGCATTTTAAGTAAATTTTAAATTTGCTTATGTAGCAATTTGCTTTAAGGACATTTTATTAATATTTTATTTGTATATATATTATTGTAATATAATATATATCTATTATAATTAACTTTTTTGGGAATAGAATCTTCTTTTGAAAAAAGCAGTTTGGCAGAATCATCCCAAAGGAATTCTAAGAGTCTTAAGTTTCAGTTAAGACTAGCTGGATATTACTCCTTTTTGACTTTTAGCTGTTCCACCAGAGAATTTGCACATGTTTCTCCCAAATTAAAGTAGTTCATAACAGGTTGTGCATAAAGAATTGATGGTTTTTGCGCACAAAGAATTGATGGTTTTTGTTATTTTATCCTTATTAGGAACAGTTTTTACAAAGCATCCAGACATTAGGGCATTGTATTATTTCTGGTGACATATAATGATGTTTTGTGGCTGGAAACAATAGCATGCTGCTGCTGCTGCTGGATTCTTCTGATTGGGTTTGGGGTTGGGCTTTTTGCATTATATAAACTTCTGTTCTATGAGAGTTATATTTTTAGAAAGACAGGAGAATTTTCCTATTACAGCCTTTTCAAGAGAGTCTCACATGCAGGACTTATGGTATTCTTTTGTTAATGAGTCTTCCAATCATTTGGAACATCTAAAAGATGTCTATTGGTACAGAAAGTTTAAATTCCCATTTAAAAACCTGTCTTCAAGTCACTTCATGTCAATTTATGTGCCTCAGGCAAGGCCATTTCCTTCACTTAAGCGAGTGACATAAAAAGTTAGTTTGTACAGTACTAGGAATTTAAATTATGCTTTTTGCAGAAGGTTTCTTCTGTCCTGTAGTGTAGGCACACAGTGTGTGGGGATTGTGAGTGGGGCTGGCCCAGCCTCATCCCCAGTGGCACAGCTGTGAGCAGCAGGTGAGCAGCACTGACAGCAATGAGCCATGGAGTGCCCAGGGGCACTGAGCAACCACCAAAGGGAGCAGAGGCACACAGGGGCACTGCATCAGCGTGAGGGGATAAAAGGCTGGGCTAAAGGACAAGAAGGGCAGAGGCTTGCAGCCTTCTGAAGTGATGTTACTCTGTATGGGTGAATCCTTAAAGCCTTCTGAAGTGGTGTAATGATACTCTGTGTATTATGGCTGTCTCAACTTAGACATCTGCTGTGACATTGTAGCTTAGGGATTATTTGTGTAGCTCATTTTTTGTTGCACCTTCTGCAGCATTAAACCCCATGTATTTAAATTTATCTAGTCTTGAGCAGAATAAAATTATACTGATGGCAGTATGTTTCTCAGCCTGGCTATTGTTCTGCTGGAGTGCATTTCAGAGTTTCCTATATACTTTTTGTTCAGGGAAGCATGTGTGGATTGCCCTGGACGGAATGGCAGAAGGGGCTATTCACTACCTGCTGCAACAAATCAAATAGGCATGAAACAATCCTAACAAGTTGTAGGGCTCATTGAGAGACTGTTGGAAGACTGTTGAATTTAATCTTTTTGGTGTGTGTAACAGGAGAGAGATGTTCTTGGAGTTTTGAGGGCATAATAAAGTTTAGGTTGTTGGGTTTTCTTAAAGAAATACCAGTTGTGTATCTTGCTAAACTGTTTTGCGCTTTTTGAGGTAATGATCAGAGATATAGATTATAACAGATATGTCAGGCATGCTCTCAGAGGTTTGTGGTCAATTAATCATACTCATGGTCTGAGAAGTTAGTAATAGCCGGAAAATTTGAATTTGGCAACTTTAACTATGATAGGAGGGTATGAGTTGTAAATATAAAGATAGCTGTCCTAAAACACGAAGCGTGAGCTGATGTCAAGGGATGGGATGTGGCTTTTCTGTGTTGGGATGCCTGTGCCTCCTTCTGTTCCTGCTGAAGACCTACACCACAGACCTGTGCCTGCTCACACACAGGCTGGACTAGGGAATCATGTGGGATTCTGCTGCAAACTGATTTCTGGTGTTGCTGTTCTCCCCTCAGGTGGAGGAGAATGAGATTGAATGCTGACTGTAGGCCTGGCTGAGAAACATACTGTCATCGGTGTCTTAGGTGGCTGTTGTGTCCCTGAGAGCCAGTGGCCTTCGACCCCTGAAGCCACTGTGCCTGAAGGTCAGTTCGCTGATAGCACAGGAAGGAGGGCTAAGCTGAAATTTAAATCACTCACTTAACCTTTTCTATTCTTTGTTTGCAGCAAAAAATGAAGGATGCAGGTGCAAGGCACAGCCTCCACCTGTGCAAATGCCAAGCCTTAGTTTCCAAAGAGGGTCTCAGTCCAATAAATTCCAGTCATGCACCTTGAGTCACATTTGCCGGTTTAAATCCTGTCTTACAGGAATGCAGCTTTAATATTTTGTGTGGCAAATACAGGCTTAGGTTTGGGATTCTTAAAAACATGGGTCATGATTTCTATTCTCCTCTGTTGAGGACTTTTTTTAAGCCTGAATTCTTCCCTGTGAGGGTGGTGAGACCCTGGGATAGGTTGCCCAGAGAAGCTGTGGCTGCCCTATCCCTGGAAGTGTCCAAGGCCAGGTTGGGTGGAGCTTGGAGCAAGCTGGGATAGTGGAAAGTATCCCTGCCCAGGGGATTGGAATGAGATGGTCTTTAAGATCCCTTCCAACCCAAACCATTCCATGATCCTATGATTCTGTGATGAGCATGCCAGTTAACCTTTAACTCAACTGGTTACATGTCTACTAAGCAAACTGTTGGGTTTGCTACCAGAGTTCCCTTGAGTAACTATTACTCTGTTACTCAAGTTTTGCTGTTTCTACAATATGGCAATAAGGGAAGGGAAATTCAAGCAAATTCAAATATTCTGTCTCCTGTTCAGATAAGTTCCATTTTTTTGACTAAATGACCTGGTTTGGTTTTGTTTATGCTCTGAGCTGATCAAGTGTGTGGCAAAAAGCAGAGTAACTGTATTAAATGTTGCATCTATTCATGAAACACAGGCTGTTAGTGGGTTACATTAGTGTTGTACCAGTACTAATTTGGGATACAGTTAATGGTACATTGGGATGCATGTTAATGTTGCATCCCACCTGCTTTATAACTGTTGCCTTAAACTTGGACAGCTCAGAGCATATTTCCTAATGATGTGGCTGTAAATTTCAGTGCTGAACAGTAGCATATTCAGAACTCTTCTTATCAAACATACTGGTTCTGTTGATGACAGGTCTGTTACATACTACCTTGGGGTTAAAGGGACTAGAAGCAGTAATACTTCACCTTGGTTATTGGTGAATTGAGAGTTTCTGATTGAGGACAGAGATCTTTGCCTAGAAATATTGGAAAGACTAAGTATGCTTGCAGTGTCAGCTTTTGGTAGTTGTACCTTTGTATTCTTTCTTTCTCTTGCAGGAGCTTTAATGCAGAAATGAACATTTATGTGAGGCAGCTGGGCAGAAGTAAGTGCTCCTATTTATTTTTTAACCTATCAAGAGATGGGTGTTGGTATAGAAGAACATTTGTGGGTACAGAGTTTGCTATAGTTATGTGTTGGAGCCACTTGCAGGGGTAAAGGATCATTTGCATGATGTTTCTGGGTGGTATTGGGCAATTGTACTTCCTCAGGCACTGAATGCAGTCAAGTATGATCACACAGCCAGTGTGAGCTGGGCCGTGGAGGGGCCTGGTTGGATTTTATGTTGGAATTCTGGATTTATCAAGATTTGAGGCTGTCCATGAAACCTGGTCTGAGTGTACAGTCAGAGAGCCCAGTTCAGAGCAGGGTCTTTTGTGAAAGCTGCTTGACTCCTCAGCTGTGACCTTTGTGTGCTGCAGGGATTTTCAGTCGGGAGCACGGATCAAACAAAAAGCTGGCAGCACAGTCCTGTGCCCTTTCCCTGGTCAGACAGCTCTACCATCTGGGGGTCATTGAGCCTTACTCTGGGCAGACGAAGAAGAAAGAATCGGTGAGTTTGGCAGGAGGGACAGGAATCGTTGCTTTCATTTCATAACACAGAAGCACTCTCATAAACAGGAGTGAGTTAAGAGTTTGCTCTCCATATTTAACATCTTACAAGTTAATAATAATTTTTATTCTTTAGCAACTGTTTCTGTTCTGGTGAGTGATTTGGATCACAAATGTAACTTTATGTGTATGTGATTGGAGCAGTAACTAATTTTACATTCTGTTAAATGAAATAGGATTTGTAATAAATGCTATTTTCAGTATAATTTTTCTACAAGCTTGAATATTTCTGTTGAGGCTCGTTGTTTGGATTGTCTGTCACAGGATCATTTTTTGGCAGTTCAAATATATATACATGCACATACCAAGGAATTTGGTGTTTTGGTTTATTTTGGTAATTTATTTTGCTATTTGGTTGCAAGTTTGGGAATGTGTTCCTCTGAAATTAAACTCAGATATTTTAAAATAGCCTACAAATCCTTATTCAATGAAAAGTTGGCAAAACATTCCAAGAGTGTGAATGCTGAACTGACAATACTCTTTGGCCTTGTTTCACAAGGAGGTGTTTGATGGTTCACCTGTAATAGCCCACAGTTGTGGCTTCCAGTGCCTGTCTTTCTGTCTATAATGACATGTATTTTTTAAATATTTCCTAGTTGGAACCCTATGAAGTGTCGCTGTCTCCTGACCTAGAAAATCATCTGCAAAAGACTGTACGGGAATTGTCCCTGGAGATTGTGCCTGTGGTGAGTGTGTGGTTCAATACTCCAAGTATGGACCATCACACCTGCTCATTTAATCATTTATCTGTCTTTGCCCATTCTGCTTTTGGATTTATAGCCTGAAGATCCCAGTAATCCAATTCTGATCAATGTTGGAAAGTTGGCCCATTTCGAACCATCACAGAGACAAAGTCATATGGGAGTTGTTCCCTGGTCACCACCTCATTCCAACTGGAACCCTTGGACTGGCTGCAATATTGATGAGGGTCCACTGGCAAATGTAAGACAGCTTGAAAAATGGATCTGTTGCTTGATTTCCCCATGCTTCTAGAACTTCTAAATGCTTCTCCCCCACCAGGATTTAAAGTATGAGCTGTTTCAAAGGAGAAGACAGTCCACTGATAAAATTCATTCCCTTCTTGACCTGGAGGCAGAGAGTTCTTTGTGTTTACTTCATGTGTTATCAGGTCTTGACCAGCAGTGTCTTGAGTGTCCCAATTCTCTGCTTTGTTTCACCTTTTGCCTGCTACTGTGCAGCCCATACAAAGTTCATAATTGAAATTACAAGGAAAGTTCATGGGCATGTCATTTATAATTCTCTGGCCTCTCTTTCCCATACTTCCGTGCTCAGACCCTTGTTCTGGGAGGAGAAACTGCTCCAAGCCAGTGCCACTACAAAAGCAATCAACTGCCTTACTTTTTGTCATTTCTAATCCCATTCAGCACAGAAAAAATGAAAAGCAACAGTGTGGCATGATGAAATGAAGGAGAAGGGAAAGAATTATTGGTTTGCCAAGTTCAGAGGGTAATTTGGTCTGACTGGAATAAACTGATTTCAGGGCAGGAACTTGATTTTCCTACAACTTTCAGTTTGCTTATGGCCAAAATGGTAATTTAATTATTTCTCTACTGGAGTATTTTTTTTTCTTTTTCCGTAAATTACATTAATTTAGTATTGATTGTTACATACTGATTTGTTTAAATTATAGGGGAGTAATGTAAATTTAGCTGTTGCTGCGTGAAACACATAACCAGTATGGACAGTGCAAACTGAGCTGGTTTCAAATCTCTTCAGGATTTACCCGTGCTAGTTCTGACTGGAACAGCTGACTTATATGTACTAAAAACAACTAGCCATTTGGTACCAAATTTGCATTTCTTCAGATTTCTTTTGCAGTTGTTAGACAGGGTTTGCCTTAAGAATTCTCTTCAAACTTTTACCTTTTCAGCTACTGTTTAAAGGGTGGGTTTGTGTTTACATTTGGGTCATTACTTATACTAAAAACTCCTGTTTAAATCATCTTCTTCTTGGCTTGCTGCTGAATAGTGTGTGTTTCTCAAGTATTCAAAGTGTTTCAGTTTAAACAGTCATTCTTTTTCAGTGCTCTCAGTCTTTCTGAGAGACTTCTTTGGAGATGAATGTGTAATACCCTGGAATGAGTGAAATAAAAGAGCTCAGAGGCATAACTGATGTCAGGGAGTTATGCAGGATCCCTTAGGGATCTTTGGGCTCACGATGTTGGTGTGGCTGATCGATCCTGAAGTGAGGATGTAGAAAAGCAGCGGGGTCAAAAAGCCTCCAAATGATGTCTTGCACTTGCAGCTGACTCCGGAGCAAATCAGCGCGGATCTGAGGAGTGATTTCCTGTACCGTCTGGAGCAGGATCAGGAGTTACAGAGGGTAAGGGTGTGTCCTGTGACTGTCATCCTTGCCCTGGGCTCTTCATTTTCCAGAAGGGCTTGAACGTAACACCAAGTGTAAGAGGCTGGATTTCAGCACCAATGCACAGCACGTTTTCAGAAGTGCTGGATGTTGCACTGGAGTGGATGTGGGGGTGAGTTGTGCTGTGCCAGGAAAAAGTACACACTATGACCTGTTTCTTGCCAGCTTTTCCTTTGGGTAAGGGAAGAGTGTAGAAGAGTGAGGAGAAGTATAGATGTGGAGCAGATCAGGCTGAGTTTTGGAGATTTTGGAAATGTCCTGGACTTTTTTCCAGATCCAAGAAGAGAGAGAGGCTTTGCCTCTGAAGAATTTTGAAAGTGAAATTTTGGACGCAATCCATCACAATTCTGTTGTTGTCATCCGTGGTGCCACTGGTTGTGGCAAAACCACTCAAGTGCCCCAGTACATCCTGGATGAATACATCAGAACCAACCGAGCTGCTGAGTGCAACATAGTGGTGACACAGGTGAGGAATGTGTGGTCACTGCTGTTCTGTGATGGATATAAGAAATCACATGTTGGTTAGGATAAAATCACAGAACCATGGAATGGTTGGGGTTGGAAGGGACCTTAAAGCTCATCTCGTTCCAACACCCTTCCATGGTCAGCAATGCCACCCACTAGACAAAGTTGCTCCAAGCTCTACTGACCTGGCCCTGTAGGGGATTGAAGGATGTGTTGAGGAACCTTACTGTCATGGCAGGACATGGTTCATAAAGATACCTCCTCAGCAATATAAGTAGGAGAAACCTCAGCATCATGTGTGTTTTCATTTGGAATTTTACTCTTGCATGGATTTACAGTTTGGATAACCTAGCTTGAGCCTTGCCCAGGTGAAAACTCTCAGCAGATCAAGGGGAAATGATTGGGGAAATAGCAGCTGGTAGTTGCCATATATCCTTATATCCCTCCTTTGTTAAAAAAAAAAACCAAAACCTGTGCTGTTACAATATTACTGTTTAATCATTACTTTGTAAAGAAATCTTAGGACACCTGTAGCATTTATAATTTCCTTTGTTGCTTTCAGTGGTATTGTGATAAACTTCTAAAACCTCTTCATTAAGTTAGGGAAAACTTTTGCCCCCCTCAGCCCCGGCGGATCAGCGCGGTTTCCGTGGCGGAGCGTGTGTCCTATGAGAGGGGGGAGGAGCCTGGCCAGAGCTGTGGGTACAGCGTGCGCTTCGAGTCTGTGCTCCCTCGGCCACACGCCAGCATCATGTTCTGCACTGTAGGTCTGTATTGCTTCCTTATGTTTGGAGCTCCTCATGGGTCTGAACTCTGAGTTAGCAGCAAAAGCAGAAATATGGTTAGATTGAAATTGTTATTAAGTCTGCTTGGAAGATTGAAAAGCTATTTTTTGGATAAAAGTTTGCTGACATGCCGTTGTGCAATGAAAAATTAAGATTTTTGATCAGAAGTTTGACAATACAGGTCTGATAGCACACAGAAATAATCCCATGAACAGATAAAATTGCCATACATTGATTGTCTTAAAAAACAGAAGGGGAAACAACACTGGGTGGGAAAGATGGAAGAGTCTCTCTTGTGTAATGCTTCGTGGCCGTGCCATCACTTGTACAAAGGATAGGATAACAATTAGAGATGGGGTTGGAAAAGGGGCTGTGCAGCCTGCACACTTCCTGATTTTTAAACCAAGGGCTGGGAGGGGTAAGGTTGAACTGTTGCATGAACATTTACCTTCTGTCTCTGGTTTAGGTGTTCTTCTGAGAAAGGTGGAGACTGGGATCCGTGGCATTAGTCACGTTATTGTTGATGAGATCCATGAGAGAGACATTAATGTGAGTTAGCTGGTGATGACAGTCCTTCCCTGTATGCTTCTGTTCTGTTTAACTTCTGTATGTGTTTGTGTGTAGTAGCCAACATGCAAGAGCAAACTCTGTCGTACTGAGTGTCAGATGTGTGAGTTTTCCTTCTTTGATAAGACTTTTGGAACTCTTAATTATTCCTTATCTAAGTAGCAGGGCAAGTGCTTCCTTGCTGCCCTCTGTTCTCCTGTTAGGATCCCCTGTGTCCTGGTCCTCTCTGGAAAATGGAACAGCACAGTACAAGCACATCTGTCCGTGTGGGGGAGCACTCTGAATGACTCTGTTATTTTGGAGTGCTGTTTTTACTGACACTTGTATTACTGGTGGTGTTCACACAACCTGCAATCTTGATAGTGATACATTGCAATTCAGGGTTTGCATAAAGTAAAATACAAGTTGATGATAGAATTAGGAGAGGTATTGTATATAATTTGAAATGGCAAACATTTTCTGTTCCCTTGATTATTCTCTATAGTTTTCAGCTTTGTCACACCAAGAGTGAGAGAAACCGTGAAATTCTGACAGGTTGTTTAAGGTTGTTTGGACAGAATGTGGGGACTCATTTGAATAAAATTTGCAACACACATTTTTCTGATGCATCTCTTAATCTGTTTAATGTATGTTAATGATGTAAAATACAAGTTTTGGAAATTGTGAGTGAGACTGGAATTTTGTCTGTTGACCTAAGTGCATGCCTAACTGACTGCATGGCAGAATTAGATAAATACCATACTAGATGAAAGCAGAACTACAAACATCTCACACACTTGCACTGAGTAATTCCTATTTATTTTATGAATTATGGCTGAAAAATACCTGGGGTTGTAATATATTATTAGGAAGGAAGCAAACTATTTTTGTAGAAAAGAAAAACCCTTTTTTACACTGGAAATCCTAAAACCCCAGGCATGTCAGTAGTTTCAAAATAAAGCACTGACAACAAGTAAAGCACTGTTTCTGGTTTTAGAACACTTCTGTTCTACATGTTACATCTCTTCCTCAGTAAGTGTGTAATTCTTTCTGGTTTCTTGGGAAGATACTGCTTTTTATAGGTGTGAAGTTAATGATGCTCTTATTGTCTTTTTATGCAGACTGACTTCCTTCTGGTGGTGCTGAGGGATGTCATTCAGGTGTATCCTGAGATCAGGGTTGTCCTCATGTCTGCCACCATTGATACCAGTATGTTTTGTGAATACTTCTTCAACTGTCCCATCATCGAGGTCTATGGCAGAACCTTTCCTGTCCAAGGTAAATCCTTGGTTGCACTTCCAGAAACTGCTTGAGTTTTTATCAATCTTGCAGTCATACTCTGAAATATCCTGGTTTATTTCAGGAGACTCTTGAGAAGTGGAGTAAAAAATTATCTTCCCTTGCACAGGCTTCCAGCAGTCAGTCCTTATCATCTGTCTGTCCTTGCAGATTATTTTCTGGAAGATTGTATTCAAATGACTCAGTTTGTCCCTCCACCAAAGGAAAAGAAGAAGAAAGAGAAGGATGAAGAAAGTGGTGAAGATGATGATGTATGTTTGAATTTTAATATGAAAAATGAAACAAGGGCCATTTTTAGTACTCCAGCTTGAGTGTAATTCATTTGGTACTGTTAAACAGAAACATCTCTAGCAGCTTTCCTATTTTTAATATCTGAAATTGCTGTTAACTTCAACAGTGGAACTAAATTTTCTTCTTGCCCTTGTAAATTGAAAAATTTATTTTTCATTGAAGCTAAGGTTCTCATGTTTTGTCAAACTACTTCTCTTTAAAGCTAAAACTGAAATGCTTTTGGAAGTGAGGTTTAGTAAACTTGGAAGAAAAAATAGAGAAATATGAGCTTGGTGGTACCTTCATAGAGTGAAAATATAGATTCTCTCCCTTCTTCTCTTGCAGTTGATACTGTCAATGCTGACGTACATTGTCAAGAAAATAACAGTTTTATTCAACTTTTAATTTTGAAACTTGTTTGGTCCACTTAATTGAAATCTTTTTTTGAGTAAATTACTTTTTTGAGTAAATTAATTTATATTATTTCCTTTGTGGTATTTTTCTTTTGTAGGCCAACTGTAACCTTATTTGCAGCGATGAATATGGCCCAGAAACAAAGCACTCCATGGCTCAGCTGAACGAGAGAGAAACCTCTTTTGAACTCATTGAGGCTCTGCTGATTTATATCAGGACTCTGAATGTCCCAGGAGCTGTCCTTGTTTTCTTGCCTGGCTGGAACTTAATCTATACGATGCAGAAGCATCTAGAAATGAACCCACGCTTTGGTACAAGCAGCTATTTTATTATATTTCTTTTCCCAAGGAAACTACTGACTGTGTGAAGATGGGAGTTGGATGAGTGGCTTAGGGAGCTAATTTGTTGTGAGAGTGAATGGCCAGAAATTTTTGTTGTGGAAAGAAGACATGAGATTCACATAACAGTAGTTACTAACCTTTTTGTATTCCTGTTGTAGGAGGCCACCAGTACAGGATTTTACCTCTGCATTCCCAGGTTCCTCTGGAGGAGCAGCGTCGAGTGTTTGATCCTGTGCCTCCTGGGGTGACCAAAGTACGGATCCTTCTCTGTGCTCAGTTCTCTTGGGTTTTGGGGAACATATTGCTGGCTTCTTTAATAAATTCTGTAGTTTATCTTGCTGGGCATTATCAGCTTTTTCAAACCAAATAACGTCACTTTGCATTTCCTGGTTTTTATAGGTTATTTTATCTACCAGTATTGCTGAGACCAGCATTACCATCAATGACGTGGTCTTTGTTATCGACTCTTGCAAGTGAGTTATGAAGCAGCTTTTTGTTTCATAAACCCTGCCCTTGGGAATGCAGAAGAGGTTTTGGGAGTGCACAGAAGTGCCTTGTGTTCCCATGCTCCCTGAGCTGAGTTTGAGGACTTTAACTCCCTCGGGACAAATCAGCATTGTCTCTAGCTGGTCAGCACAGTGACACAACATGCTGGCATCTCAGGGGACTGGGTTGGTCACGCTGGCACTATTCATGGGAGGTGTCACTGGGTCTCCACACCAATTTGGTAGACGTCATCTGCCAAAGGAGTTTTACAAACTCTCAGTGTCTGGCTGATGATAAAGAGGAAGGTTTTTGTAGTCTGTTACAGTTCCTGCCTTGCTGTGCATGCCCTCTGAGAAAACTACACAGAGAGCTTGTGAATTAATGAGAATTCTATGCTTTTTGGACAGTTGTGAGAACATTATTCTGTGCAATAGTTTGGGGAGCTGCTTTTGAAAGAGTGTGATGCTTTAGTTTCCAGACTGATGCCTGACTAACACAAACAAGAGATGGTTGGCTTCTTAAAATCAGCGTGGCTGCAAGCCATAAAATATGAACTGATTTGGCAGGGCTTAAGATGAAGGACATTTGATCTTTAGTGGTGTTTTTCCTGTAACAGGCAAAAAGTGAAGCTGTTCACTGCTCACAACAACATGACAAACTACGCCACGGTCTGGGCCTCAAAAACCAATCTGGAGCAGCGGAAAGGCAGAGCTGGGCGCGTGCGAGCCGGGTTCTGTTTCCATTTGTGCAGCAGAGCTCGCTTTGAGAGGTGAGGCTGTGATCTCCAAAAATACCCTCAGGGAATTCTCCCAGAACTCTTGGGTGCTGCTTTGGGTCAAACTGGAGAAATCACTGCAGAAAGCACAGAGAGGAGATGGATGATGTTGGCTCAAAAAAAATGTACATATGTTATGTTTTTACCCATAGTATGAGGTGGATACATAGTTCATGATTTTAGTGTTAGGAATGTCACTGCAACCTACCAAACTTCTCAAGAAGAGAGCAATACTGCTTGGGAATTGAGGCAAAGGAAAGAGCTTTGTAATGAGGGCAAGGCTCTAGTCAGCCTTCAAACACTGGGGGCACCTGGCATTGCCATGTAACAGGCCATTTTGTCATGAAAGTGGTAAAAAGCAGGGATGGCAGATGTTAGTTTGCTCTCCATTCCCATTCCATGGCCAGGAAGCCACTTCCTGGTGCTCTAGCACGTTCCCTGTTGCTGAAACTTTTGATCTCTCTACCAGACTGTTTTTCCATTACTAGAGCCATGGAAATCTCTTTGGTTTTGATCTCTCTGTTTTTCCATTTTTCCATCCAGACTGTTTTTCCATTACTAGAGCCATGGAAATCTCTTTGCTGGTTGGAGAAGGCATCACAGCTGTTAGTTACACTTTTATCTCTCTCCTGAAAGTTTCAGTGCCCCTTTCTCTGGCTGTTACGGCATTGCTGTGTTTTGATGTTCAAATTTTTGTAAACTCTTGAAAGCCTCAGTTGATCAAAAACTCTCATTGTATTTCTCAAATTCATGTAGATCTGTTGTTCAGTACAATGCAATGATTTTAATTAATAATTTTTGACAGGTTACTGATTTTAGGCTACTGAAGTAATCATGGTTTTAAGGTTGCCTTCCTTCAGAGAATATACACCCAAAATACACAAGTTCCTTGGTGCTTAAGAAACCATGTGTGTGCACTTGTACAGATAGTTTTTTGAGAGAAATCATCTAAATCTGGTGCCAGCTGAATCAGGGTATCTGTTCAAGGTGTTTTGAAACCTTTCCTAGCTGCACTAGAAAAGTGCTTTTATGTAGAGCAGGCTGCAAGCAGGTTGTCTCTCAGGAGTATAAGAGCTTCCTTTTCAGAGCAGGAGAGGATTGTAAAGGACAAATGTGGGGCTGGACACAGCCATGCTGCTAACTCTGCTCCAGCCCTGCAGGCTCTCTGTGGTCAGCTCATGCTAGAACCCACAGTGGACAGGGGAGATGTGAGGACTATTCCCTCTGCATCCCCAGTGTAAATTTGCCCCAAGGAGAATGGAGAAGTACAGAATTTTGTGGTAGAAGGGCCCAAGTTCCAGGAGCACAGAGAGAGCCGATGGCTGGGCTTGGAGACAGAATTGACTTTGGAGGGCAGTGTTTTCTGCTGGTGGAATGACCCCTCATGGTGATCAAAGCCTGTGTTCACAGAAGTGAGACTTTGTTCTCATTCCAGACTTCAGACTCACATGACGCCCGAAATGTTTCGAACGCCCCTCCACGAAATCGCTTTGAGCATCAAGCTGCTGGGCCTGGGAGGGATCGGGCAGTTCCTGGCCAAAGCCATCGAGCCGCCCCCCCTGGACGCGGTGATCGAAGCGGAGCGCACGCTGAGAGGTATCCTGTGTGCCCACGGGGCTGTGTACTAATCCTGGCCTGGTGGAGCTGGCTCCAGGTGGTCTTCCATGTATGTGATCTCTGAGAAATGGCTTTACCACCTCGGGGTGGATTGGTGGAGCAGCATATTGTGGCTGACACAGCAACCTGGAGGCATCGTGTGGGTGGCAGTGGCTTGTGCAGCTGAAGAAATACTTGAATTCCCAGTGGAGTGTCATTCCTTTAAGAAACTTGAGCCTTCAAACTTGAGGCTTGTTTTGTTGTTTTACCAGTAAGTTATGTTAGCTTCCAGCTTCCTGTTTTCCAGCTGTGGCACTGCTGTGTTTGACACAGACTCAGTCCAGTGCTTGAGGCATTCACAAAGCTTCTCTAAAAGTACTGAAAAACAGAGGTTGGTAGTTTATTAAATAATTACCACTTTGTACAGTTTGCTGACCCAGTATCTCAGATTTTGTCAAGAAATTAAATCTCCAGTTTATGAATCTGCATGAAAAACAAAAAAACTGACGTGTGAGTTAGGTTGTCTCTCCACTCTCTTCATAAACTAGACTATGAGTAAAATAGAGCAGGCAAGAACTCTAAATTTGTGCTTTAGATGTAAAGCATGAAAGTGACCTCAAACCTCAGCACACTTCATAAATGTCACTAAATAAGCACTTCCTACAATTTTTAACAATGGAAATATCTATTTCATTGTTGATTTTGTGGAAGAATTGCGTGCTGAGCCTATGTTGCTTGTGTACAGGAGGGAGACCAGGATGAAAAAATATTGCTGGGGATATGTAGTCAGGTTTAATGACTTTCTGTTCTGAAAATTCTTAGTACTTTTCATGTTGTGCAGCTGAGAATTGCAGAGCCAGGGGAAAAGGCAAATGTTTTTGGTTCTAACAACAAATAGATGTGTCTTCAGGTGCCTCCCTTTTCTGGATGACTTGTGATTTTTCAGTGCAGGTACACTGCTAGCATGTTCTTAGGGAGGTGAAACATGTTATTCTTCAAAGTATTCTTTAAGCTTTTGGGTTCAATAGATACCAAGAAAATAGATTGATTTATGGTGGTCAAGGAATTCTTTGTCTTTCCTTTCCCATTTAATTGCTGAGGCTACTAAGCTTCTTTTTTATTTTATGTGAAAAAAAAACCCTTTGGTAGCTTTGAGGATGAATACACATGTAATTCTTAGGTAATGGGAGGAGGGCAAGGCAGGTAAAGCCTCAAGGAAGAGAGCCTGTGGTGTTTTCGTTTTGATGAAGAAGGTTCTGTAATTTAGCAATGGCAATGAAGACTCCACAGCTGGTTGTGACAGGAAGAAATTCTGAGGCAGAAATTAGGTTAGATTCATTAGATAATAGATGGTTTAATAGTGTAATAGGGGTTTGTACAGAAGCAAACTAAAAAGGAATGGGAAATTATGTATGTGAATTACATTGTGATTATTCTAATTGCAGAGGAGGTAGCAAAAATTCTGTAAAGCTAAAGTAAAACTTGTCTGACCTCAAACCAGTTTTGATAATCAGATTGGCAACAGTGTAACCAACATTAAATGTGAGTGGGACTCAGTTTAAGCGCAACTATTAAAAGTGTGAATTTCTTATCTAAAGATTTCTGGGGTTAGTTAATTCTCTTTGATAAGAAGGGATCTTGTTTCAGAGCTTGATGCCCTGGATTCCAATGATGAGTTGACACCTCTTGGAAGAATCCTGGCCAAACTTCCCATTGAACCTCGTCTGGGCAAGATGATGATCATGGGCTGTATTTTTTAGTAAGTTGAGTGGTCTCAGTGTTCATGTTCTTGTTTGTCTGAGTTCCTGAGCCTCTTGCAAGAAAGTAAAACCAATATATCTAGATGAGCAATAAATGCTTCAGCTGGGGAGAGGTGACTGAATCTTCATGGGAGCAGAGAAGAAATAACTTCCAGTGTAAGCCATAAAGTGGTCATGAAATTCAGTTAAAGGCAAGACATCAGTGGAAGCTGAGTATTTCTGAATTAGGAGTGGGGCTTGAAACACTTAGGTATAACAGTCAACTAGAAGTGAGGAGGTATGGAATTTAACAATGAGGCAAGGAGAGAATCAGTCTCCACGTTTTACTTTAGTAGATCTGTTCTTTGTCACAGTGATGGCTGTAGGATCCTGTGATTACTGTAGGGACCTTTTCACCAGAAGAATGTGGTGTATGGATGGGGGGGGGCGGGGCAGATAGAGCTAATTTGACATCGACTTCCAGGGAAGTGTTTCAGTGAAGGACTCTAGCAGATGAAGGCCAGATTCCTAAGGTTTCTAGCAGAGAAGCTTTCCCTGGTATCTGTAGCCTGCAGCAGGTGCTGGCAGCACTAACTCTGAATGATCCTGATCCCTTCTGTGGTTCCTTTCAGTGTGGGAGATGCTGTATGTACCATCTCTGCAGCTACCTGTTTCCCTGAACCTTTCATCAATGAAGGCAAACGCCTGGGTTATGTCCATAGGAATTTTGCTGGGACCAGGTATTCAGATCATGTAGCTTTGCTCTCTGTCTTCCAAGCCTGGGATGATGCAAGGTATGTTGTCTGGCACAGCAGGTGGTGGGGGGTTACAGGTGAAGAACACAGGGTGAGCTTTGCCTTGCCTTGGTCAGGCTTCTAATTCCCTCTGTTTGTTTTTCAGAATGGGTGGTGAAGAAGCAGAGAAAAGGTTTTGTGAACACAAAAGACTCAGCATGGCCACTCTTAGAATGACTTGGGAAGCAAAAGTCCAGCTAAAAGATATACTTATTAGTTCTGGCTTTCCTGAAGGTGATTCTGATTAAGTTCAATAGTTTAATGATGGCATTTTTCATTCTGAGAGGATAAATAAATAACCAGGATAATCTGTGTTGAGCACCCAAGCACAGGGGGAGTATAGTGGATTTGCCATAACACTACTGCACTTTTACAGCTGCGTTCAGGTGGAATTTTAGTGTTCTTTCCTAAAGTTGTGATGGCTGTGGTGCAAGATGAGGATTTTGGAGGTTGAGGTTAGAGTTTCAGGATTAAAACTCTATTAAACAAATGTCCTTAGAGCATTACCTCCCTGACTTTTTCTCCCTCACTTGTTGCATCTCCAAAACATGCTGTGCTGTGCTTTCCCCCTTCTTTCCAGTAGACCTTAGTGGGGAGTCTGTGTGATTGGAACAGAGTTCTGTGACTTCCTGGGTTTGTGCTGCAAGAGGGATGTGCAGCAGTGTGCCAGATTATTCCATTTTCTAGAGAAAAAAATTCTTAAACTTGACCAGGTTCTGAATTTTCTTGATGTTGCTGAGGAGCTCAGTGAAATGGCATGACTGCCTGGATTAAGCAGATGTTTATCACTGCTCCTTTTCATTTTTTTTTCTCTTTAAATTCCTTTAATTTTTTTCTCCTCATGCTGTTAGGATCACTGCTGCATTTATCCGTAACTTTTTTCTGGGCAAGATGACTTGAAAACAAGCCACCAGAGACCCTGGGGGAGATTTGTAACAAATGAACTAATAAAAACATCCATTTTAACCTCCCCCAAAAGATCTGTTTCCAAAACAAATGCAGTAAACACACTGTGGTACAGCACATTCTGGGCAAACCCATCTCTCCTTGTTTTTGAAGAGTTTGGGAGAGGAAAATATCTCTTTGTAGTAGTATTTTTCAGCTTTTCATTCTCCATTAAGAAATAAAAAATTGAATGTAGAACTTAAATGCTCTGAGTTCAGAGGTCGTTTGAGATAACATCTAGCAGTTGATTCAATCAGAAAAGGCATTGATCCAGGCTCCTAAACAGCTTTGCATTGATCCAGGATCCTAAATAGCTGTGTTGTGCTCTCCTACATGTCCCATGGATTTGAGCCACTCTTCTGTTCTCTGCCAACAGAATGTTTGATGACTCAGCCGTTTAACAACACTGGCCCTGATAACAACCTGGATGTTGTAATCTCCCTGCTGGCTTTTGGGGTCTACCCCAATGTCTGCTACCACAAGGAGAAGAGGAAGATTCTTACCACTGAGGGGCACAATGCTCTCATCCACAAATCATCTGTCAACTGCCCTTTCAGCAGCCAGGACATCAAGTATCCATCACCCTTCTTCGTTTTTGGAGAGAAGGTAGAGACTTTGGGTTTATTCTTGACAGGGATTTTGTCTTGACAGTCTGGATTCCCAATCCATAGTTCAGAGCTGTGGTGAGACTTTGCTGCTTCTTCACCGTTTGTATCCCAGGAGGGTTAGACCACCTTGACCATCTCTCAAGTGAGATTCCCCTAAATCCAGCAAAGAACTTTTGAGCTCAAAAGGTTTTGCTTTACTAAATGAAAAGTACACACAGCAAATGGAGAGTGACTAAGACGGTAGCTTAAGAGTGGCTTAGACAGCACCTGGGTGAGGCTGGGATGCAGGAAGAATTTTTGTGCATCTCTCTTCCTGCCCACTAGGTACCTCTTCTGTTCCTCTTTAAACTGAGGGGCAGGAGCCATTTAGCAGGGCTGTTACCTCTGGCTTGATGTTGTTCAAGTTCAAGCTCAAGGTCAGTGTAACATGATACAGCAGTGGCTGCATGGACATCTGGCAACTTCATGAGTAGGAGCCCACTAAAGCTTTTCATCACAGCCTCGGTAACTGAAGGGAGGGAAGAAAATTCAGATGTGCTCTGGTCATTTTAAGGCTAGCAAAGCATGAGGTGTCTCTTGCCAAAGCTGCATAACTGCAAACATGGAAAATGAATATTTTAAAATGGAAGATAGTTTTTGTTGAGGTTTTACACCAGCCTGTGCTGAATGCCTGTAAACTTCTGCCTGGCATTCAATTTTGTATGTGCACACGCTCTTGTAATTTCCTAACGTTATACCTGGCTTTGTTGTGTGTTGTTTGGGGTGTTTTTTACAAAATTCTCCAGTTTCAGTGTCCAGAGGAAGGTGCAGAACTCTGTTTTCCATTTCAAGAGTAATTTTCCTCTTTAACTTGCAGATTCGAACGCGAGCCATCTCTGCCAAAACCATGACCTTGGTGAGCCCACTGCAGCTGCTCCTCTTTGCTTCCAAGAAAGTCCTGTCAGACGGGGAGCTCATTCTGGTGGATGACTGGTATGGATCTGCTTGGTGCTCAGAATCATGGAATTATGGAGTGGTTTGGGTTGGAAAGGACAAAGCTCATCCAGTTCTGAGCCCCTGACTGAGGGGAAGTGCAGCTAATGCAGACCAAATGTCTGTAGAACAGGGATCCCAGAGCAAACTGTGCACCACAGGTGTGTTGGGAAGGCATCACCTTTCCTTCCTGTGAGGAAGGGACAGGTTAGTTTGAGCCCTGTTTCATGCAGATTATCTGCTTAAACTGAAAACAGGACAAGGCAGTTTCCATAAAAACTGCTGGTTTTTTCCCCTTTAACTGAAAGGAAGGCGTTATGTGTTTTTGACCTCCTCCTCTAGTGAAGGCTGAGGAAACCCTGTTTTCAAACCACAGAAACACAGCTTGAGGAGAGAAATGTCACTGGCAGTGTTAATTTTATGGTCATCACCAAATAACATCTGGATGGTTGTTTTGGTTTTTTTGCTTTTACCCCCTAGTTAGTAAAACAGAGACAAAGAAATCCTTTAGCTTAATTTGCTAACAATTTGAGGGTTGGACCTTTCAAAATCTTGGAGCCTCATGTTTTCAGTTTACTTTGTATTTTTGTATCTTGCTGTTTTGATGCAAGAGGTTACATATTGAATTTATCCCAGTGTAGAATGATAGGATCACAGAATGTTTTGGGTTGAAAAGAACTTTAAAGTACATCTCAGATGAACACCTTCCACTATTCCAGGTTGTTCCAAACCCAGTTCAACCTGGTCTTGGACACTCCCAGGGGATGGGGCAGCCACAGCTTCTCTGGGAAACCTGTGCTAGGGCTCTTCCCACCTTTACAAGGAAGAATTTCTTCCCAATATCCCATCTAATCCTGCTTTCCATAAGTTTAAAAGAATTCCCCCCTTGTCCTATCACTATCTGCCTGTATCTCCTTTTGAAAGTCCTCTTAAGGCAGTGGAAGAGGCTCTAAGCCCTCCCTGGAGCCTTCCTTTCTCCAGGCTGGACATCCCCAGCTCTCCCAGCCTGTCTCCAGAGCAGACGAGTTTTAGCCCTCAGAGCATCTTCATGGCCCTTTGTTAAATGTCAAGAGCAAATTTTACCAGAAGAACAGTTATGTTTTAACAATGCCAGATTTTAGCGATCTTTCAAATTTGCCTCCTGAATTTTTCACCCCTTCAGTGACAAATTAGAACTTCAGAGATGAGAATGTAGATCTGTGGCTCAATGAAAAGCCACTCTGCAAAACCTCTTCCTTCCCAGGTGCTCCCCTGGAAGCCATGGCAGCTCTAACACCCTCTTTGTGCTGCAGGATCAAGCTGAAGATGCCGCACACGGCGGCCGCCTGCATCACGGCTCTGCGCGCTGCCATGGAGGCCCTGGTGGTGGAAGTGACCAAAGAGCCTGGCATCATCCGGCAGCTGGAGCCCGCCTACGAGCGCATGCTGAACGTCATCCGGCAGCTGTCCCGCCCTGCGGCCGCGGGGATGGCACTCACGGCCGCCAGCACCAGGTCAGAGCCCGGAGGTGAGGGTGGGGACTGCAGGCTTTGTGTCCGTGCCCGTGAGGATGGGGACTGCAGGCTTTGTGTCCGTGCCCGTGAGGGTGGGGACTGCAGGCTTTGTGTCAGTGCCCGTGAGGATGGGGGCTGCAGGCTTTGTGTCCGTGCCCGTGAGGGTGGGGACTGCAGGCTTTGTGTCAGTGCCCGTGAGGATGGGGGCTGCAGGCTTTGTGTCCGTGCCCGTGAGGGTGGGGACTGCAGGCTTTGTGTCAGTGTCCGTGAGGATGGGGACTGCAGGCTTTGTGTCAGTGCCCGTGAGGATGGGCACTGCAGGCTTTGGTTTCAGTGCCCATGCTGTGAGATGTGTGAAATGCTTGCACTCAAAGCCTGATGCAGAGACATCACTGCCTGTTTGCACAAGGACACGCAGCTCTCAGGAATAAAAGCTGTCATCCCCTCTTCCAAAACACAAAAAACAAATTATCTTTTAAAGAAAAGATAATCCATATTTATTTTGGGCCAGAAAACACATACTTGGCTGGGCTTGCACCCCTCTGTTGCCCCTTGCTTCTGAAGCAAAGGAAACTTTTCTGAAGTGGAAAAGGTGCAAAAGTGCAACTGTAGTTCAACCATGGTATGAAAATCGAGGTGGCTTAGCTGAGGATCGTGCTCTTTGCCATCTTTTAGAGATGCAGTTTGTAAGATTGCCTCAAGTGTGTGGTGTTGTTCTTGGCCAGGTTTGGGGATGGCCCCCGCCCGCCCAAGATGGCTCGCTACGACAACGGCGCTGGCCTTCGAGGCTGGGGAGGATACGGCCACAGGGGCAGAGGCTACGGTGGCTACTCCAGCTGGCACTCGGCAGGAAGAGGATACCCAGGTAGTCCTGGAGGAGGCTACGGAGGTGGGGGTGGCTGCCGAGGAGGAGGAGGAGGATACCGAGGAGCAGGCAGGGGCTACCGAGGAGGCTATCGGGACATGGGCAGGAGAGGCTGGTAGTGATAGTTCAGTGGAGTCTTTCCACTTCAACAAAAGTGTGTTTCCTTCCCAAATTCCTGTCTTCCTCTTCCCAGTTTGTATGCCTCTTTTGGTTCCTTAGTACAAGTACAGCTCTGTAATATATCATGCCCTTAAGGAATTCCCTGCAAGTTGTATTATTTTTAATAAAGAGTTTGTTTCTGAAGACTTGAACGCTATACCCTTGATTTTGTGTTTGGATTTGAATTTTGCAGGCTTCTGTTGCTAATTGTGCTTGTTGGAGACTCAGGGCATTCTGAGGAAACCTTTTCAGTGTCTAAGACCGTTTCCTGCCAAACAGATTCCAAACCACATTTTAGGCTCAGTGGGGATTTCACTTCGGTGTCTAACAAGCTGTGCAAACAGTCTTTGCTGCAGTGGTTTTCAAACTGGAAGCATGAAGCAAAAGTCCAGTGGTTTTAAAGATAACTGCTTAATTTTAGTGTCACACAAGTCTGGGCTATGATCTAGTATCTGTTAAAGCTTTCTAATTTCTTCTGGCTGTAATTGGTCAGCATTTAAACAGGAGGCAAGAGATGGGTGCAAGGTGAAGAAGTAGACTAGGATACCAAGGATTATTTACAATATGAAGTACAATATTCTACAATACTAGCAAAAAATGGTTTTACTGGGGTATTTGATATTAAGTCCTAGCTAAAGGAGTGAAGTTGATCTTTCTCTAGTCTATTTACAGGACTGTTTCTAATTTGTAACTGTAAAGCTATTATTTACTATTACTGGGAAGAAAAGATTAAAAAACGTTGTCATTAATACCCTACTGGTTGTCCTGGGAGGTCTTGCTGATTCTGGTACTGATGCAGTGATGAATTTTGTAGCTCCCCAAGACATCTGTGCATCCTGGGTACAGCTCACCACCACAGCCCTGTTCATTCACATAAAGATCTATTTTATGTGATCCTTGGGGTGTCCTGTGCAAGGCCAGGAATGTGGGTTCCTTCCAGCTCAGGATGCTCTACTATTCTAATTTCATGTTGCTTTCAAGAACTGGCAAAAAAGTTAATGAGCTCTTAAGGGAACAGCCAGGTGTTGAAAAAAGTGAAAGTGTGTCTGGGAGCTCAGCTGCAGGTTGTGAAGGGAGAAGGAGCCACAGACTTCTTAGCATCTGCAAATGACAAATGGTTTTATTTATGTGCTTAGTGCTTTACATATTGAGTGTCAAACTGAAAGTACTGCTTAACAACATTCAGTCTGGTTTTTAATATCTAATCCTTCATGGCCAGTTAAGTGGGGAAGCAATAATCCTTGCCTGCACTTGGTGAATGACACAGTCTAAACAGGGATTGACATGCTAATGAGGAGCTTAAGCAGCCGGGATACAGAAGACCGAAAATTAACCTGAAATGACATGTACATTTTCCCAGTGAAGACAGAGCCAGCAGTGAGTTTACTGTGCCAGTGCATGGATCTGTGCTTTGCTTCAAAAAGCCAGAGGGTCAGAGCGCTATGGGTCTTGAGCAACATACCGAATTACTGAAATTCAAGAAGAAAGACCTGCCTGAGCCACGGTGCCGTTGACTGCTCTCTGCTGCACCCACCTGAGGCACCTTGGGTTTGTATATCACATATATCAAATATTTTTGGCTTTTGATATCACAGAGTTCTCATAAGGGGATTTGGAAACAATAATGATTTCTTCTGGCTTTCCAGTTCCAAGTGGAAAAGGAGAAAAGAAATATTAACAAGAGCCTCACAACCATAATTTGAAGGATAACACTTGACAGTTACTTGAATTTTTATCTTGAAAATTCGGCTTGCAACTCACTAACTGATCTGTTTTTTCTGCCTCCAAATCAAAAGAGTGAGGAGTGCCAGCCAGAGGAAAGCTAATGTCACGGGTACAACTTGACCAAGGTGAGTGGCTTAGCATGAAAGATCATGAGGCTTTATTTTTGTCTGAAAGCCATATGTTTGAGATGACCCCTCTAAATCTGGAACTGGTCTGCTCACCTGCAGCTTTGATGGGAAAAGTTCTGGAAATGGCTGTCTGGAAGCACTTTGTCAGTTCAAACATGGTCATAAACAGATTATTTGTTACATAATCTAAGATTCTAATTTCATGTTGCTTTCAAGAACTGCTAAAAAAGTTAATGTTAGTTAATATTATTTGATGTTAATATTAGTATCTGTTATTTGAAACAGATTTGTCACTGAATTCCTGTTCTCTGAATTCCATCAGTAGTATTTTTTGCCTAGGAAGTAGCTAACAAACTCTCCTCTGCTGTTTATTTTCTCACTGAAAGTTTTTAATCCCATTAAAAGCCCTGGGGAACTTAACAGTTCTCTGTCATTTGCTGAGAACCATTAATCAGGACTGTGTTGAGCTATGGTTCATAAAGGTAAATTAGAAGAGAACATAATACCAAGGCCCAATAATAATGTCTTTAGTTAACAGGGATAAGTTTACAGCCTCACATTCCCCTGGGAAAATGACCTCATGGTCTCCACTGTACCACTTACTAAAGCCACTTTCAAATTATGTTGCAGAAATGGAGGGTCTGCAGGAAAGTCACCTCACAAAGTTGAGCACGACTTCCTATATTTGAGCAACTTTAAAAAAAAAAGGAAAGTTTCCAATTTAAGAGCAATCTATAAATCTGCCCCGCCCTGTTTCCTGCAGTCAGTTCCTTTTGCAAAGAGGTTTTAGATACCAGGACTGTATTATAGAATTCCAGGTTTTCCTCCTGCCATCTGCAATGAGATGTTCAGAAAGATTATACTGGAAAATACATGGAGAACTGGTTTTTTTTTCCCCATAACTACTGGTTTCATGCACATCTCAACTCCTAACCTATAGTCAGTGCCTAATGTGTATTTCCTCACTTTTCCTCTTACTTTCTACTGAAAGAATTAATAGCCATCTGGATGTTTTGGGAGAAAGGGGAGTAAGAGTTGTCCCAGCTGCGTCAGTGCATTTTCCAAAGAAGGCAAGTGCAGAAAATCTCCATTATGGTGAGCAGAAAGAATAATAATATCAATATATAAAGTCATGTGACTCTATTGCCGTAATGATGGCCCAAAATTCCAACCTATGGATGGAGAACAGGAAGTCAGAGGTCCAGTCATAAATCATAGAATCACAGAGTGGTTTAGGTTGGAAGGGACCTTAAAGATCATTCCATTCCACCCCCTGCCATGGGCATGGACACCTTCCATGACCAGCAGAACACAGTCAGTTGTACACAAAATAAGCAAAACTCTCTTAAAGAGAAAAATTTGAGATGCACTGACATTATTAGCTGCTCCAAGGCATCTCCCAAATACATCCCTGCAGAGATAAAGCTGAAGGAAGTGAGAACCTGTGAACTCTCTGCAAAGGCCACTGTGGAAGAAGAAGGAAAGGCCTACTAAATTCGTAATACAAAAATTAAGCACAGCAATGGAAACTGCCTGGTTTTGATCTTAGGAGAAGCCAAAAAGTTTTCTAGTACATCCCTGAATGTGAGACAACTTCAGACTTCTAGATATTTATAATCTCCTGGAATTCCCCCATGCTTATAAACAAAGAAACCCAGAAGCTCTGGGGTTTGCACGGATTTATGCAGGAAAGGCAGAATGTGTATAATCAGATAAAAGTTTCCAAGTGTTACAGGTTTTGAGACCCATCTCAGAATAACCAGTCTCCCACTGGACAGAACAACCCCAAATTAATGAAGTAAATTTTGCTAATTCTCTAGTTTGTAATGTGAACCTCGCAAAGCCAGGAGAGAGCTTTGAATCACTGACTCTCATACAAACAACTCACGCATCCAAGCTGCTTGGATCACTGGGAGAGCAGATGAGCAGCAGCGCAGGTGTTTACTCCGTGACCTTTTACAGCTGCCATGAAATGGTTCATTCCCCTCCCTTATGGCTAGTGCAGACATTTGCTTTGGCTAGTGGAGCTGGCAGGCTGCTCACAGGAAGCTCAGCAATGCTTCAGGAATGGAATTTGGCTTTGCTCATCCTTTGGGCGTGGCAGTAGTCTGCCACAAGAGCAGAAAGAAAGAAGAGGGTGTAAAAAATACCACCCCTGTGTCTGCAGAGACCAGTTCTGTGCAGTCAGATGGGAGAGATGCTCCTGTATTAGCCCAGCAGCAGCACAGTGGCCCTGCTGTGCTGGTAAAGTTGAGCAAGGGCAATGAAGTTGAGGGGCTAAGCCATGCTGACCAAAAAGAACAGACCAAAAATAGACAGCAGTGGGTCAGCACCTTCATCTTGCACCAATCCTGCCCACAGCAGAGACCAACAGTACATTTCCAAGGGCTTGCTAAGGAACTTGAAACTTTCCTGTGCCAGGAGAGGCACTGGAGAGGTTGTGAGCCTCAGGAACATCTCTAGTGCATCAATTATAGAAGATACTATTGTTTTATAAACAAAGATAACTTTGCTTCCAAAGACTTTTCCTTGTTTTCAATAGGAGTGCCCATGGTAATGGTTCACAAAGCATCTACACCAGGACATGGATAATAGGTAAAAATTGAACGTGCAACACACATTGACCTTGGTTTGATATAAATTAGGATAAATCATGCAGAAAGATATTTCTCTGCACACTGCTAAGGATCATAGCCATCACCAGACAATGGGAGAATCAGAGCAAATCTCTGTATCAGTTTGTCCCCAAAGCACCAACACCTCTCCATTAAACAGGTGAGTGGAGGGTTCTGTAGGGCCCTCACCTGCTCTGCTGTGAGGTTGTGCAATTTTTTAAGCTGGCTATAACACATAACAAAGAGGAAAACAAAACCAAACTCTGAGCAGAAACATCTTAAAAGTTTCAGGCTGCTGTTTGATAGTCTTTATTCAAAGGGTGCAGCACCAATGAGCAAAACAAATCAACAGCTGAATGTGAAAGCATTTTCAGGTTTGCAGACTCTCAATACCTTCAGATTAAGATTTTTTTCTTCTTCCCTCACTCAGGACAAAATCCAAGAATAATTTTCTCAAAACTCAGAAGTTTTGTGTTTGAGTGTTCGCAGTCACATGCACTCAACAAAGTTTTAAAACAATTTAGTTAGTTCTTTTTCCCCCAGAGAAACATGTCTGGGATTCAGACTGATTGTGTCACCTTAAGTGACTGTAAAGTCTCTTTAAACTGTCACTTTAAATTTATCACTGGGACAAGCCAATGTTACAACAACCTTAATCTCCCTGAAAGGCTCTCAATCATGAGAGCCATCAGGATCCGTGCCAATGTTGCCTACTTGATATTTTTGACCAAAAAGATGCTTTAAAATGTCTGTCAGCTCTTGAGATAAATTGCTATAGCCTTAAAAACGCCATGTGTGGAGAATAGTGAAGCAACATGGAACAATTGCCTGTGGAATAACAAGAGCAAGGTGGGAAGCAGAAACACAGCTGGAGTGAGGAGACTAAGGTCAGAGATTTCTGTACAGCCAAGACTGTATTATCTATCTACAAGCTCATAGATATTTCTGTGTGAGGTCAGCTGAGCCAGAGAAGTTTCTGAGCAATGTGACATTAACATTTCCAGGCATACAAAGAACCAGAGAGCTGGACATAGCTGGATGGTCTTGTGATTCAGCTCACAAAGCTACTTAGATGAATGGTCTGTAATGTAAACCAAAAATCAGCACTTGTGAGAACAGCACCTTATCCTTCTGCAGTTCTTTCCAGGTAGAATGCTTGCCCAGACTCAAAAGTATTTAAAAAATATACATGAAAAAGAATGGCTACATCAGGTAGCCATAGTAACCAACATCTACAAGTGGGCAACAAAGAGCATTGAAGCTGTCCCAAATGCTGGTTTCTGTATTTACTTTTTAAAGGATGGCTCCTTTTCTCATTGCCCACGACTTCATCTATCCAAAGCTGTCTAAACAATGCAAGTAACTTGGCTTTTTCCCACATTATGTAACTTACTTTGCTTCCAGCTTCCATGGAGCCTTTGCTTTTGGACTGAAGATTTCCAGGTTCAGCCTCAGTAAGGTGACCTCTAAACTGAGTAGAGACTCTCCAGCAGAGACAGTGGAGGAGGAGTTACTGTGAACTTAATTACAGACTCAGGTCTGGTTTGTAAATGTCAATGATCTTTGTCAGGAAAGCAAGTTTAGTAAAACCACATCTTCAGAAAGCATTCTCTGAAAAGGGCTTAGAAATAATTGTAAATAAATAAGGGAAGAAAGAGACCTGAACACATAGTGGCTGCAAAGACATTTGTATAAAAACCATTTATATTATTTCTGTGTATCCTAATGAAAAGATTACTTCTAAATTGTACCCAAATCTCACATCCAGCATTTTTACACTGTTAAAAATTTGGAGAGAGTTCAAAGTGGTAACAAAGTATCTAAATTGGCAATCCCCACCACAGGATGCAAAGGGAGTAACACACTGGGAGAACATCTGCTATCCCAACTGTGACCTGGAAGGGAATGTGAGTGAGAGTACTTGGGTTAAATATAAGAAAAATGCCAAATATCTGCTACATACTTCAAGGGACTAACAAAGTCATGTGCCATCCATTTGTGCCGTGTTGTTCATTCTGTTTGCTCTGGAAAGCCAGATGTTGGTAAACTGGGACCTGGCCAGATGGCTTCCAGTTAGGGAATGGTTGTTGTTGCCTCTTGTCCTGAGAAATTGAATTTCTTAAAACTGGGGATAACTATACTTGTCTGCAGATGAGCTGGAGATGAGGTGAAAATGAGCAAAAGCTTTCCAGCCTGAGTTTTACAGGTTAACAAACCAGCAAAGTCTCCTGCTGCTCAGCTCCCTTGGGACTTGTGGTCTGATATCTAGGAACAGCAAAGAATGGCTGGAAGACATAAACACAAGGTGGGGCAAAAAAAAAAAAAAAAAAAAGAAAAAGAATATTTTAAATATTTTAATGGAATAATAGAATCCCAGAATAGTTTGGGTTGGAAAGGCTCTTAAAGCTGATCTTGTTCCACCCCCTGCCATGGGCAGGGACACCTTCTAGTAGACCTGGTTGCTCCAAGTCCATCCAGCCTGGCCTGGGACACTTCCTAAATTTAGATGAGCTGAAAAGAATTCTTGGTGATTACCTGGAAGCTTATGATGCCTTCAAGTACTGTGTGGGGAACTACATTTTTATTTGTATAAATTAATTGGAAGGGAGCAACCCTGGGGGTTTTGCTGGAAAAACTCATTAAATCAAATTTACCTGTTATGCGATCAACTTCATTGTAAGAAGAAACATGGGTAGTTCAGCAAAATGAGGGAGGAGCTGAATATTTCTGTGGATTTGTAAAGCCCTCAAAGAAGGGTATAAAATTAATACAGTTGTTATGTGGTGCTGTCAGCTGAATTAAAACCATTCAATATGGCAGTCTTCCCTGCTCATGGGCACACCTGGGGAAATTTCTTAATTTTAACTATAGGAAAATGCAGGACAAACACATATGAAGTTTCCAATATGATTTTGGAGCTTTGGGAATTGCACCAAAGCATTGGTGGCAGTGGTATGGTATCTATTACTGCATAAAGATGTTCGTGTTCTGGAGCCCTTTTGTTTTCTTAACCTTTGAAGTCAAACAGTTCAGGTGGCAAAAATTTGGTTGTCACAAACCACTGGCTGATGGGGAGGTGTGAAATGAGTTTTGAGAATGACTCAAGTCAAAAAGTAGTCCAAGAAAAACTACATTCTAGGTTAAAAAAACACTGGGCAGTCACAGTGAGATGCTATTTTAAAGAGCATTCTGTGATTTAAAATAGTATCTAAATCTCCAGTGTTGATTCAATGCTACTTAAAATACCTTTCACTGACAGGAATCTTAATCTTTGTGAGAAAACAGGAGCAGAAGAGATTGACAGTGTCATTCTAGAAAGATGCAGGTTCTCCTCTGCAACCTCCCCTGGTGTTTATTGTAAGTTAACTCTATCACAAACAATTACAATTCATTGTTTAATAAGTCAACATGCTAAATCTTGATTTTGCTTCTTCATGTGATTTTAAAATAACGGGCTTATAGCTGGAGGTAATTTACTGTATCAAAGATGAATGTTACAGTTGATCTACTCAGATGCTTTTAATACAATAAATATACTGCTTTTAATAAAATTAAACACATGATGTAAAAATTTTCCAGAGCTCCAAAATGGAAAAAATTAATAACAGTTGCAGCAGCTACAGATTTCTTATTCTTTAAAGATCTGACAAGTAAATAACAGGATAGAGGATATAGAATTTCCCATCCTTTTAAAACCACTCCATTTTGCTGAACACTTGACTTTGTTCCTCTGATATTTCCATGAAATGAGTGTCAGGGATGCAAATGTGGGTAATATGCTGAGGTTCCCAGAAAGCAAAATGCAGCCTACAGCTATAAAACCTGTGATTTTTTTTGCCTACTGAATTCTTATTTTAATAATAATAATAATGTTTAAATCTCCTCCTTAGGTAGTTTGCTAGTGGAACTTTAAAAAAAAAGATACTTTACCAGGAAACAGTCTATTTATAAAGTATTTTATACATTTTCCCACTGTTTATGGTATGCAGTGATGAGTTTAAAAATATCATTTCCTTTCCAACAATCTTGATTTTCCTCTTTGCTTTGATCTGTAAGTGGCCATGTGAGTGTTTAAACAGCATTTTGCATACCTCAAGCCAGCAGGAAAAATCTTCCTGTTATTAAAAAAAATTATGGGTACAGAAGGAAACAGGGATTCAGTTTCTCCTAATGAATGAGGTTCCAACATTCTGCCTTATGGATCAGGATTAATTGTAAATTAAGTGCTTTCTTTTATTTTGCACATGCAATTTATATCAAAGCCACTGCACATGTTTCACGGTGACTCTGTTTGATCTGAATGGCCATTTGACATGGGGATGGTATTGATGTTAAGAAGAAGCTTTCAGTGTTCTTGCAAGCAGCTACCTAAGGATGGCTGAGTTAGAAACCTCTGAAAATTGCAGTTCATGTATGCTCTGTAGCTTTGCAAAGACTCTGTAGAGCTAATAGCTATATTTTAAGAAGATTCTGTTCATTCCAAGTAATTTTTTTTTTTTTTAATTTTGGTTCTTGGCTACAGAGACCAGACAGATTTTCCCTCAATGGCTTCTTTTGTCTATTTAGTCTTTGGTGGCAGGGGGGCTTTGAGTTGAGAGAATGTCTCTGCTGTCCTCTCAACCGCTAATTGTCTGAGAGTGATGCAGGGGAGGACATAGTGAGCTGGGGGTACCAAGACTAGAACTGGCACATGCTGACAGACAGCCAAGGACATGGGTATGTGTCCCAAAAGCAGCCCTCCAGGTCAGATTCCTTGAAGCTGCTCACCCTTCACTGTATTCTTCCTGTCATGTGTCAGGGAAGCAGCTCTGCCTTAGTCCATGTGGGAGCAGAGACAAATTCTTGAGATATGTGGGGAGGGACAAGCAGCTGGCACAGATCAGTGATCTCCAGATCCCAAAATTACATCTAGTGTTCCCAGCCTCCAGGTGGACATCCAGGTTTAACTCTTCTGGCAGAACAGCAAACCAAACTGCGGCCTGCTTGTCAAGACAATTTATTTAGCAGGAGAAACAGGAGCTCTGCTTATTCAAAGTCAGTCGTTGAAAAGACTGGATTTCTCCACTGACTGTCAGAGAAGCACAGGGTGGTTTCAGTTGGAAAAGAACTTCAAGGTCATCTAGTCCAACCCCCCTGCAGTGAGCAGGGACACTGTCCACTAGATCAAATGTTTCAGAGCCCTGTCCAGACTGACCTTGAACGTCTCCTTGAATGCTCCTCTATTAGATGATTGAGCTGACCTTGGCTAAGAGTCATTAATCATAAGAGTCCAAAGGCTAAGAGAAACTTAGGCTAAGAGCATAAAGTATACAAGGCATTACACGTTTTTTACAGGGAAAAAAAAGTATCTAAAAGAAGATGGAGTTTCTCAGAGACTGCTTTTTTCTTTTGTTTTTGAGAAGCAAAGGAAAGTTTGTGAAAACTAGGCTTAAAGAACACCAGACTGCAAAGGTAAGCTCTTGTAATGAGGGAGACACTTGAACCAAGGTTGCTCTCAAGAGCCATCTTATATGAGGAAACGAAAGGTTTTACAAATGATAGAACATTACAATTCACTGGTAATGAAATTATAGTCATGGCAAGACTGATTGGCAGATGATGCCATGAAAAAACAGGCTGTGACCATAAATTATAAAGAACTGACTGGGATGAAA
The DNA here is from genome assembly GCF_017590055.1 of Onychostruthus taczanowskii. Lineage (NCBI taxonomy): Eukaryota > Metazoa > Chordata > Aves > Passeriformes > Passeridae > Onychostruthus > Onychostruthus taczanowskii. Next base: position 3,815,286 of record NW_024504233.1, read on the forward strand.
ATTTCATCCCTGTTGTTACTTGGCAAAAGAAGTTAGCCAGCTTTCTGTTGAAACAATCTTGGGAATTCTGCTGGAAAGCCAGGAAGTTGTTAAACAACTTCATTGTGGTCATGCACCCTACATGGTGAGATTGCCATGACCACCTCCAATACACACCCTACTTTCTGGGATGCATTTTATCAGGCTTGGAAGATAGCTTCACTGAGAATGTTTTGATGTAGTGTAAACAGGCCCTGCTCATGTATTCGAAGGATTTGTGTAGCCAAGCAAGTTGGTGAAGAACAGGACACAGGCATTATCCAAATGGATTAGGGTACATGAGTCCTGCTCTTTACAAAGCAAACTTCATTGGCATGTTGGAAACCTAAATATTGCTGGAATTTTTTGGTGGCAGAGAATCCATCAGCAGACCCTGCAGTGCAAGGATGATGGTGGCTAAATTCTAAGAGAATTTAGTGTCTCTATACTATAAATTTAATACCATACAGAAATAAATCTAATCAAGTCCCCTGGTGCATTTTCATCCATGCAGTGCTGGTGTACTGTCTGAGAATGGGAGTGAGAAGGGAAGGGAAAAGAAATGCTGAGGAACATCTCCAAGAGATCCATTGGATGTTTCAAGGCTGAACACACCTATCCATGGATGTCTCTTTCTCCATGGGAAAGGTGTGGGACAGGCAAGGGGAGAGCTTGGAGAGGAAATGGGGTATAGTTTGGGTTGGCTCCTGATGTTACTGCCACAGTCTAATGTAGATTGCAAGATACGTTTGATTAAATTCCACACAGGCATACACGGCACAATAAAAGCAGGGAGTAAAGATAAAATATACAAATCTTATCTGCTAGGTATAAAAGATTACAAATTCAATGTATATACATGAGAATACTTAAAAGGATGAGCTGTGCTTGAATCCACAATAGGAAGATAGAAAGCTGCACAGGCCTTTCATGTTTTATTTTTGTTTTAGCACATTTTTTCCCCAACATTACCAGTATCAAGAAGAAAAAATGAGGCTACATCCCAGACTCACTTGAGAAAAGAGATAAAATTTTCCACTTACATCTTTCATTTCTCCAGGGTTTGCAGAAACTTGTCAAGAAGCAGCTTACCTCACGTGAACAGATTCAGAGATATATTTTTATTCACCTTTACAGCAACTACCCACAGTTGCTGTACAAGATTATTTAAGATATTCTGCAAAAGAGTGATGAAGAAAGTCAAACCTAAATAAACAAACCATTTTATGAAACACCTTCTGCTTGCATGGCTAATAGCTCTGTTTTTCAGTTCTATTAATAAGATTAACTTTCTGCTTCCATAAAATCATGATGAGATATGAATATTTAGTAACTAGTATGGTTGTCTGACTTATTCTGTATTTGGACTGATTGTGACTGCCTCGGGCCATTTAGCAAAAAAATTCACATTCCTTTCACACCTGTCCTTGATTGTGGAAGAATTTCTCCTAAGCAGGATGGCTTTAAGACTTACTTTAATATAAAATTGTGTATCTCGTACATTGTGACATCAATCTTGTGCTGTGTTAGTCCCCAGGGCACGACTGGAGACTGCAGAGGGTTTCTTTTGCATCCACCTCTAAGAGCAACTGAGTTGTCACCCAGCCTTTCTGAGTTTTGAGTCATCCTCACCAACTCTTTGGGGGATCTGCTGACTCACTTGCTTTCTTTTAAGTCTTTTTGTCTGTTTGGTGACCAGGGGGTGGATGTCTGCTGTGATTACTGTTGTTTTTATTTGGTCTGCCAAGAAAAGTGCTGGGGCCAGCAGGAAGCCCCCTGCATGACAGAGAGCAGGGCAGGAAGCTGCTGGAAACTTCTTCTATTGCCCAAACCAGCCAGATTATGACAAGTGACATTTCCTAAACTTGCTTGGGTGGCTCCTCCACTGGCTGGTAACTCTGTGAGGCTGATGGTGAGCATGGGGCTTTTCTGTCCTTCAGCTTTCAGTGTAAACTGGCACCTACTGGTAATGAAATGTTGGGGTGTACAACAGTTTTAATTGGGGAATCCTAAAACTATCTAATTACTTTTATTAGCAAAAGCAGGGGCTTTTTTCTCTGTGGGCGTTACTTTTACCTGTTTTAATAATTGACAGACATGGAGCACCCAATATCTGCTTTCACAGTCTGAAATTTCTGGTTTTTCTTAGCTTTTTCCTTTCCTGTATGCACACATGTTGTCCTTGAACAAATGCTGACGCTAAATCAGTACGGGAAGAGTGAAAATTAAAATGAGTGCTGCCCTGTGACTCTTGTGAAAAGCATTCTGGACCTCCTAAGCCCCAAATGGGTCAAATATCTTGGTGCATAGGTGTGCTAGCACTTTTTTTGAGCTCCTGTAGAAGGACAGAGGCCAACAGTGCTCCTAATTAATTATTTCAACTTGCTTGTGGGCACACACAACATAGTTGCAATTTTTTTTTTTTTTTATCAAAAGGAAAGAAAACACTGCTTTTCTTTTTCTGCCTTTTTTTTTTTTTCCTAAAAGGGTCTATTCTAAGAGGGAGACTGCCAGCCTTGGAAGTTCTGGCCTTCTGAGAGCTGACAGAATTTCCTGTAGGAATTGCCTTTATAAAAGCTGTTTCCTATCAGGTTTTTATGTTGCTTTTCCTTTTTTGCAATTCTTCTCTTTGTTCTTAGTCTCTCCCCACTTTTTCTCAATCATTTAACCTGATATGTATATGTCAAAAAAGAGCTGAAGAACATAGCCATTTAGACAGCTAACTTACAGTAACAATTAACTTACAGTCAATATGTGTGTCTGAGCCCAGCACAGTCATGAACCTTATCCACAAGTACTCTTGTTTTACAGCTGGTTAACTGTGATCCTATGAAATAGGATGTCACTTCCTTCCAGGCCACTTCTGCCACACAGGATGACTCACTCTGCATCAGGGGTGTTGCCAGCTGTAGCAATTTATTTACCAATGTATTTTTGTTATTATTCACCCTGTAAGCACTGCAAAGTCACAGAAGTTCTCTAGGTTCTGTGCTTTTAAGGTGCAGTTATTTTACACAAGGATGCTTTTTTTTCTGTGTTGGGAAGAAAATGGCTTTAAGGGGAATATGTCACAATGCTTTGATAGATAATTTCAGTAGGTAAAAAAGGAAAAGGAAAGCACAAATCATGTCTCCACAGGGATATGAGGTTTAATTCTGGTTTCAATTAAGTGAGTGTAGGTTTACTGAATGAAATATAACTGCATCACTTGATCTTTCGGAGTGTTTTAAGGTCAAATTGCATTAAGAGTATGAACTGGATTTTGATAGCAAATAGTAAATATCAGCAAATATGTCTTTGTCAGGATTTATTACCATCAGTACTATTAAAATGTCAGGGAGGACTTTAAATAAACTGTAGGTATATAAAGTATATAGGTACTTTAAAATGTTGGAAAGTGAATAGTTAAAAAACCCAAGCAAGTTATTTGGTTTAGGTACTAAGACTGATTATCTCTAAACCCAAGAATGTTGTGTGAAGCTGAGTTTTTTCCATTATCTATGGGAACCTTCTGCATATGGACAGATGATCTCATTGCATCACTGATAGGGATTTGTGGCAACACCCTTTGATCCTGCTTGGAGTCCCTGCCCCCTTCTCACCTCTATCCTAATCCTTCCCTTCTTCCCTAACGCTTGTTCCATGTGCCTTCCTTGCTGCCTGTCCTGCTGCGTGCCCTCTCAGCTGCAGGCACCACCAGGCTGTTGCTGGACCTGAGGAGCTCCATCAGCACGTTGTTTTCAGAGCTCCTGCCCTGATGGCATCAGCTCAGCGCTGCTTTCACAACAGACGGCTTGTTTTCAGAAAGGGAGGAAAAGTGGGGGAAGCAGCGGAAATCCAACTTTCCACTGGAGATGTGTCATCCCAGCCTGAACAATAGCGAGGCGGCGGTGACTCCGTGCTGCACTGCCTCCGTGCTGGGGGTGCCGGGGGAGCCCTCAGCACAGACATTCCCACCACGCCTCTGTGGGGAGGCACAAAGAGGAATCACCCCACTGATGTGTAATAACAGCCACACAAGTAAAAACAGCTCCCAGCAGCAGGATAATTTCCAGGCGTGCTGACCAGTCTGCTGTGCAGACCTTGTGAACAGTCCGGCTCAGGCTCTTAATGCAAGGACTTCTGTAGCATGCACGTGTTTATTTTAAAACAACAATGTGCATTTTTTCCCAGAACAGACTGTATTTTTTCAGTTCTTTCAGCCACAGGCTGCATTCAGGCTTTCTCGGGATATAACCAAGTTTACAAGGCCTTTCCTTGACTCCCCTATCAATTTTTTCTCAAGGAGTAGTTTCCTGTTTACTGAGAAGGCTTCTGGAGGCACTTTCTCCTGTAAAAGCAGTTTTATGGATTCACAGAATGGCTTGGGTTGGAAGAGACCTTTTAAGGCTCATCAAGTGTAACTTCCTGCCATGGGCAGAGACATTTTGGCTTTGCAGGATTTCTGGATTGTACACAATCTTTACACAATTCCTCAACCTGAAGAATTGTGGGGAGATCTTAGGATAGCAAAAAACTGTAATGCAGTCTATGGCCAGGTCTGGCAGAGCTGATGCCTTTAAGCAACAGAGAGATGAGATCTGGATTATAGTAGGGAAATAACCAAAAGTTCATTAAAAACTACAGTAGCTGAGGTGCATCCCCTCAGATCTGCTTAGGATCATGTCCTTGGATGGCACAAACCATCCGGGTTTGGCATAGCTTAGCTGGGTACCCACAACCAGTTTTCTTGCATTTCTCAAGAAACTTTTAACATTTAAATGGAAAAAGGACCTGGTGGTGGTGGACAGCTGGCTGAACGTGAGCCAGTGTGTGCCTAGGTGGGCAGGAAGGCCAGTGGCACCTGGAATCAGAAACAGTGACACCAGCAGAAGCAGGGAAGTGATTCCTCCCCTACACCCACACTGCTGAGGTACCTTGAGAGCTGTGTCCACCTTTGGGCCCCTCAGTTCAGGAAGGACATTGAGGGGCTGGAGCGTGTCCAAAGGAGGGAACGGAGCTGGGGAAGGGGCTGGAGCACCAGGAGCTGAGGGAGCTGGGAAAGGGGCTCAGCCTGGAGAAAAGGAGGCTCAGGGGGAAATTCTGGCTCTGCACAACTCCCTGACAGGAGGGGACAGCCGGGGGGGTCGGGGTCTTATCCCAGTAAAGAAGTGACAGGACGAGAAGACATAAGGACGAGGGTCCTAAGCTGAGCGAGGGAGGTTGGGGTTGAACATCAGGAAGAATTTCTTCATAGAAATGGTGATTAGACAGTGGAAGGGGCTGCTAAGTCCCCATCCCTGGAGGTGTCCAAGGAGTGGAGTGGCATTCAGGGCTCTGGTCTGGTTGACAAGGCAGGGATCGGTGAAAGGTGGCACTCGATGATCCTGGAGGTTTTTTCCAACCTGAGCGATTCTGTGATTGTGCAAAAGGCGCAGCTTTGCGGGGTGTGCCGGTGCGGAGGCGCTGACAGGCGCGGCGCTCTGCCGTGGTCACTCACTCCGCGCCGCATGAGGGCGAGGGCAAGAAGCCTCGCCGCGCTGTGGGAGCGGGCCCACAGCGGCCATCGCCGCTTTAAGCCGGCACATTCCGCGAGGCGGGGGCAGCTCCAGCCCTGCTACGCTGCGGGACTCCGCTCCCGGCCTGCTCCGCGCCCGCCCCGCCTCGCCTCGCCTCGCCCCGCCGGGCCTCGCCCGTCTCAGCCCGCGGCCGGCGCGGAGCGGTGGCACCCGGCGAGCGAGCGAGCCCCCTCCGTGCCCCCGCCGGCTCCCGCAGCCCCGCCATGGGGGGCGGCGGCGAGCGCTGGGCGCTGTGGCTGTGGGTGCTGTGGCTGTGGGTGCCCGCGCGCTGCGGCGCTGCCATGGACGAGTGCGCGGAGGAGCGGAGCGGGCGGGCGCAGCGCTGCATGCCCGAGTTCGTGAACGCGGCGTTCAACGCTACGGTGCTGGCCACGCACACGTGCGGGACGCCGGCCGAGGAGTACTGCGTGCAGACCGGGGTCACCGGCGTCACCCAGTCCTGCCACCTCTGCGACGCCGCCCAGCCGCACCTGAGCCATGGCGCCGCCTTCCTCACCGACTACAACAGTCCGGCCGACGCGACCTGGTGGCAGAGCCGCACCATGCTGGCCGGCGTGCAGCACCCCACCGCCGTCAACCTCACCCTGCACCTGGGTAAGGACGGGGAGCGACACGGGGCGAGGGCACCGAGGGAGCAGTTAGCCTGGGCAGCAGCGCAGGCTGGGGATGAGCTGCTGGAGGGCAGCTCTGCGAAGGAGAGCTGGGAGTCCTGGCGGACAGCGAGGTGCCCACGAGCATGTGCTGTGCGCAGCGGTGTCCTCGGGTGTGTTAGGACCAGCACAGTCAGCTCTTCAGGGCTGATCCTGCCGCTGTCTTCAGACCTAGTGAGGCACATCTGGAATGCCATGTACAGCTCTGGGCTCCCTTAGGACCTGGAGCAGGTCTAGCAGAGGCGGTGGAGGTGATGGAGGGACTCGAGCATCTCTTCTCACGAGGTGGGAGTGTTCAGCTTAGAGAGGAGATGGCTGAGAGGAGCCCTGTCTGTCCCTGTCTGCAGGGAGGGCTCAGAGGCTGGACACAGCATCCTGCTCCCTGGGCCCAGCAATGGGACAAGAGACCGTGGGCAGAAATGGATGCCCAAGGAAGAACTTCTTTCCTGTGCAGTGACCAAGCACTGGAACAGAGACCAGAGAGGCTGTGGAGTCTCTCACCTGGAGGTATTCCAGACCTGTCAGGACACAATCCTGTGCCATGTGCTCTGGAATGACCCTGCTTGAGGTGGGACCTGATAACCCACAGTGGTCCTTTCCAACCTGCCCCGTTCTGTGATTCTGTGCTGAAAGGTCACCTGCACACCGGGCATTGCTGAGGCCCTGCCTGGGTGAGTGCCAGTAACCAGGCCCTGGGTGGTCCGGTGTTCAGGGGGTGTCATTGAATCCCTGCTCTGCAGCTTCTCAGCCATGTTCACCAGGTCAAAATGAATGCTGCCTGCACCCCATGGTTGTGTTGGGGTGTCCTCAACCGGGGTCTGGCCCTGCACCGGTTCTTCACCCCTCAGCTGATAGCTTACTCACATCTGCTCAACAGTGCTTGGTAAACTTGATTTTCAGCATTCTCCAGTGAATATTGCAGGGATAGCTCCATGCAGTCTGCATTGGAGGTGATGCTGGTTTGTGAGAGGAGAGGCCTCCCTGCCAGAGGCAGCTGGAGTGGAGCAGGTTGCAGTGATCATGTCCCACCCCGTGCACCAGGGATCACAGAGCCATTTAGGTTGGAAAACTAGTAGAAAGAAATGGTTCCCTGTGAGGCTGGCGAGGTACTGGCACAGAGAAGCTGTGGATGCCCCATCCCTGGAAGTATCTTAGGCCAGGTTGGACAGGTCTTGGAGCAATATGGTCTAGTGCAAGGTGTCCCAGCCATGGCAGGGAGTGGAGTGAGATGAGCCTAAAGTCCCTTCCAACTCAAGCCATTCCATGACTCTGTGAAAAGACCTCTAAGATCAAGTCCAACTGGTAACCCAATGCAGCCGAGCTCAGGGTTGGATCATGGAGTTCTCCAGAATACAAGCTTTGGATGCAGGTGGGAGATGTTGGTTTGAAAAGTGGCAGGCACTGTGGGAAATCACGTGTGCAAGGGCACATCTGCTTTGTATCCTCTTACCCTCGGGACAGCATTGTCCTTTAATTGCTGGGTAGGTTAGGTGTATCAACAGCCAGCATTGCTACTGAACTGTAACAGCCAGTCAAAAAAAGAAGGTGAATTTTCTGATTGGTTGTCAATTCCAGAGGTTTCTTTGGGATAAAGTATTTTAACCTTCACTTCAGTTTGTGGACAAGCTTTTCTTTTCTGTTCATTCAGTTATTCAAACTGTCATGACATCGAGGAAGAGTAATCATTTAATAACTGGAAGACAAACCAGCAGAGAGAAAGTTGAAACCACAGCTTATATCCTCATGTCATTAAATCAAGTAAATATTAAAGAAAGCCCCACTGCAGCCATTCACAGCTTCTAATCAAGAGCAGCTGTTGAGCATTGTTTAGTATCAATAACAGTCTGATTCAGGGGAAAAATGGTGTTAGGGCTTGGAGAGCTGGATCTTGTGAGAGCTTGCACCTGCACTGGTGAGATGTAGTTGATGGCACTGAGTCTTGTACCAGGGTCACCTGATGAGCACATCCATGTGCCCCAGAAGCCTCTCTGCCCTAAAGTGTTTCCTTGTGTTTGGAGCTTCAACATAAATATACCACATAAGCATATCTAGTAGTCCCTCTTTATCTTCTTTTCTCTGCACATTAGGAATTTTTTTTCAAATTCTGGAAAGCAAAGATTTCAACTTCTTTCTTAATCACAGTCATCATAATTCTCATTATCAAGGCAAGACTTACAGACCCATCTGTACCACTGCAGTCCTTGGTTTTGTGTATTCATGTGTATATGGGTGTTCTTTGAAAAACAGTACTGGCAGCAGTGTGCTGTGTCCTGGGCTTTGAAGAAGTGCACACATTTTGCTGAAAACATCTGCATCTTCAAAATACTGTAGCACTGCAGCATTTGCATTTGTGTTCCAGGTTTGTTTGCGGGCTCTTGGAGCTTTGGGAATTTGCTTTGCCATGTTTTTTGAGTAGAGTACAACTTTAAAGCAGAAGCTGCCTGACCAACTTTGATATATTTGAGTGGGTTTTTTGGTCTGATTTTTCCTAGTTGGGTTTTTGGGTGGGGTATTTTTAGTATAAAGCCTTTTAAGAATCAGAAGCTTGTTGTGGGCTTGGTGGTGATGAAGTTGGTTTTAAGATGACAGCAGCAAAGCATTTATCTCTCTGCACATGTGCTGTGTGAGTCTCTGCATTGCTGAGTTTGAGGCAGGTTGAAGAGCTGTTGAGTACTGACAGTGCCTTTTTAGCCTGAAATGCCTCAAACTTCTCTGCAGCATTGCTCTTCCCTGCTTTTGTGAGGTCTTAAAACCATCTTTGTTTGGGTGAGCTGCTGGGTGCTGCTTTTGGGTTCTGTGTGCCTGCAGGCACTCTGGTCTGTGGGACACTTAATTATTGACATCACTAAGAGAAAGAGGCAAAGAGCTTGGCAAGTATTTATGCACTCGATAGGACATAAAGGCATTCTGGGGCACAAAGCCCTTTCATGCAGTTAGTTCTGCCTGGTCTTTGAGGATTAAGCTCTGTGCTCAGACCCATGTCCTTATTTGATGCTGCAATTGCCTTCATTTCTGAAAGCTTGGTGTCCTGAATGGTTAATGCTGTTTTGCACCTGGTCAGGACCAGCTGCACTGACTCTAGGTTTCATGTACATGCTGCCCTGTGCTGAGTTTTTTGGCAGTTTGAGATGTCTTGATTAACATCCAGCGATGTTCAGTCCGTGTAGAACAGCATTAACATTTCAGAGGGGCCTGCAAAAGGTCAGTATGAACTGCAGGTCTGTTGCCAACATGTGAATGTGGATTTCTTTGAATCTCCTTACAATGTGTGGTTCAAAACAAGTTTAAAAACCTTTGGTTTTGGGACTAGGTGCCAGCACAAAGTCTGATACAGAAAAATACAGCAAAGATCACTACTACTGAGTTAAAGGCTCAGATCCTGGGAGTGTTTGGAGATGACATCTGTGTCCAGAAGATAGGATGCTCCCTGGGGAGAGGGAATTGGGGTAATTACCACTCCTTGCACCAGGAACATCTGGAGTTACAAAGGCTATTGCTCTTTGTATGAGAGGGTATTAAGACCCCCTAAGTAAGGGTAGGTAAGAGGCCTGGAGACATGCATTTGCAGCTGTAAGTCAGGAGAAGGGGGAGCTGAACCTGTTCGTAGGGTGGTGTCTGGATAATTAGGCTAGTGAGTGAGAGGAGGGGAAAGCATTGCTGTGTCCGTTCTTCTGCATTTCTTGAAAGTATCCCTTGGCTTCCCCATTTTCCATTTCCTCAGAATTTATTACTTATTTAGACTTGACCCAGCCAGTATTTTTTTTTCTTACTGCTCTCCCACTGTGTTCCCATATATTCCCAAAAAAAGGAACTTTGAGGCAGTGGTGCCAGCTTTCAAATAGAAGATAGAAGCCAAGGCCTTACAGTGCGTTGTCTGCTTTGTTTTTGAAGCCAGGGTGTCGCGTTATTTTTACTGTCTGTGCTGTTTGCTTGTCCTGGGAGCACTGGGATAGTTCTGGCATCTCCCCAGTGCTTTGTGTGCATACGCTGGAGCACAGCATTGCTGTAGACCCCTGACACACAGAAACAACGCTGTGTTGTTGAAGATGCTCCCTTGAACACTGGAAGAAGGGGAAAAGAGACAGCATGGAGGTACATGGAGTATTTTTGGTACTGGGTGCTCTTGCTAGGGCAAAGGTTTACGTTTTTTCAGATGTTGTGTCATTTTTCAGAGCAGATTCTCACTCTTTCCTTCTGCAGCTCTAATTTCTAAGTGCTTTCTGTTGTTTCTACACTTTTTTAAATCCACTTCTACGTGTGCCTTTGTGTTTCCTTCCCAACCAGATCTGCTAGAGCCACCTCTCATTTTTCCCCACCACTTTTACTTTCTGGCCAGATCTGCTTGATTTCAGCTATTGTGATTTGTGACTATCCCAGGGTTTTGTTCCTCAGATAAAGAGGAAGCCTCCTCAGCATGCTGGTGGCTGTTCCTTGGTGGGGTAACTCCATCTCCACTGAGAGCAGCCGTGCTTTTATCAGCTGTGAGCTCAGGGATTCCAGTTCCTGGGGCAGGTGACTGTCCACTGCATCCCAGCTGAGATGGTGTCCAGATGTGTTTGACTGATGATGCTGGTGGCCTCAGCTATGAATTCAGGACTATCAGGACAGAAAAGAACAATTCCTTCCTCTTCTGTTATTGCTTCAGAAGAGGAGATTGATTGGGTGCTGGAAGCAGCCCTCTGGTAGGCTGCCTTTCAAGAAGAAAGATGAAATTGCTGGTTGCCTTGGTTAAAAACATGTTGGCTCCTGAAATCCTTACTATAGACTAGCCTGGAAACTCATGTCACCAAGCTGGATGGTGTCTTGTGTACATAAAGTAAAGAAAAACTTGTGAAAGCAGTTGGTTGCTGAAGAAATGAATTGCCCATCTCCTTCACCTCCCCCTTTCCTCCCCGCTCAGTCCTTTATTTGGCTCTGAGGAGAGCGATGATGCTCAGTATATATAACTGTGCCGGCAAAGCATGGTTTGAGGCATGACTGCCATTTGAAGGCATTTACAAGGAAACCCAGGCGAGTTGCCAGTTCTTGTGCTCAGCCCTGGCTTGATTTGCCTGTTGTTTTTAGCAGACCAGAGGTTTTTTTGAGTACAGAAAACCAGTGGGGTTTTTTTTCAGAATGGAGAGCTATAAAATATGACTTGATTTAAGTAGATAGTTTTCAGCACTGGGATGCAGTTGCTCTGTTTTATTCAGTGCAGTGATGCCCTCAGTTTGCCAGTTATCCCATTAAAACTTTATGAGGCTGTGGTTTGCTGCTTTCTTTAGGGAACCACCTTGGTAAAACCAAGTGCAAGTAAGCAGGGTGTATGCACGTGAAGCTTTGCCTAGTGTAACTGCAGTTTAAAAACTCAGTGGTAATTAAGGCGTTGGGAGGATATTTCCAGCTCCAAGGCCGGTGTTCAGGGCGTGTCGGGAGCCTGGGCTTTGCCGTGGTATTTGTGGAGCCCTCGGGGAGACACTATTTTAGTTGGTCTCGCAAAGGCTTGATTTACATTTTGCAGGTTTCAACACGAGTACTGATGAGATTGGGGCTTTTAGTGGCCAGCAGTTATTCAGTGCAGTTATATAAAGGTATCACTTCCTGCATACACTTCAAATTCCCCAGGTTTTTCTCCTGCTCTGTCTCGGGATGCTGATGCCACTGCATGATGCCTTTGGGAATACTATACTTGGCAGAACACTTACTTTGGGGGATGGAGAGAGCTGGAACTGTGTGGTATTTTGCTGCAAAACCAGCTGCTATTTGTGGTGCTTCCCCTGAGTTGGTAGAAGAAATAGTTGCAGGTTTTCACACACGGTTTCTTTTGTAGGTTTAAACCTTCAAAAGTTTGCTGCTCAGAATTGTTAGTGTGCTGAAAAGCTTCTGGCTTGTTAGGTACCGTTTCTCTTGTAGCCTGAGGCTTTGGGAGGCTCTTGTGGCCTCTCTGAGTCTGCAAGTGAAAATCCCAGACTGCCGCTTCCCACAGAGGTGAAAAACGGGATTGCTCTGCAAACAATACTTAGAGAAAAGAATTTCCAGTGTAGATGGATGGGATGGGAAACTTGGATCTTGGGTTCACCATAAGAAGGGCTGTGTTTTGCTTACCACCTTTGTCTGGCTAAGACCTCCTGCTTGTGTCCTGGGGCCCTAATTCAATGCTCACTGCCACTGATGAGGCCATGCTGAGTGATTTTAACCTCTGGCTGCATGTTCTCCCCATGGGTTAACTGGGATTTGGGATCTGGCATGTTAAACATGACATCTAAAGTCACCGTCTCTGGTCTGTAATAACCTTTGGAAGCTCACCCTGCCCCCCAAGGAAGCTCTGGCATGCCAGGAGCCATTCAAGCCTGCTATTGCACATCTCTTAACCATGGGATCTTGCTTATTGGTGGCTACCACTGTGTGCTTTGATCAGAAAATAACATGAGTTTCATAGTTTCATCATGAACTGCACAAATCTTGCTGGGTCTGCTGTCCCACCACACAGAAAGGAATATGATGTGGCATAACCCTGTGTGTCTCAAATCAAGCTTTGCAGCTTTTAAGTCAGGGATGAATGTGGCTGCTTGTGTTGAGGACATCACTAGCTGTGTTTGAAACTCTTTGTAAAATTAGTATAATTTTTCTCTTAGCCATTTCCAAAGGGTGTACTGGGAATTGCTCTCATTGTCCACAGCATTCCACGAGTAAGGTTGGGTTATTAGCAGTGAGCTGGTGATGTTGCTTGTCACATCAGCATTGATGAGAGCTTCACCACAGCTGCTAATAAACCATGAGATCAGAGAGCTGCTGCTAGTAGGCATGTGCAGTTGTCAAACAGGAGCAGGAATACTGAGAGGAGAAGCTGCTTTTTGTAGCTTGCCAGAACAAAGGTGCAAGCTGCTGGTAGCCTTGGTGGGCTTTTAGGTACTTTTGAGGTAAAACATAATTTTTAGGAATTATTCTCATGTGGAAGCTTGGAAAATGGTGAAAACTCGTCAGCTGTAACAGGATCTGAAATAACAAGGTAATTTTATTTAAATTTAAAGAAAACCTCTGTCTTTTTTTTCTACCAGCCCAGCCCTATTTGAGAGATCTTTCACAAAAAAAAAACCCCAAATTCCCACCACCCCCCTCATATGTTATTCAGTGGTCTTCAGCATTCTGTTTGAAACTGGGTGGCAAAGCACTTTTTGTTTCCATGCTTCTACTTGTTTTAGATATTCCAGTGTGATAGTCATCAAAGAGCTGTTTCCAGTGGTAATCATGCCTGCAGTTCTGACACAACACAGCTGTGTTCAGCAATGGAGAATTTCAAACTTTCCTCGTTTAGGAATATTATCCAAAAATAATTATTGGACCTTTTTTTTTTTCTTTTTTTTTCCTCCTTTGGTAGGTAAACTAGTACCATCTTGTACATGGGAGGTAGATTTCCAGGGAGCTTGAGGCCTTATTTGTACAGTTATTTGGGGGTTTGGTGTTTTTTGTGGGGGACGGGGAAGACTTTTAAGATGTTTGTAGAGATGATATATTGAGAACTTGACAAGACCCAGGGTTTGTGGGTTCTTGGCTCAGCTTTCTGCAATGTTCTCATTTCTGCTACAGACTTTGGTGTGCTTGGAGAACTGTTTATCTGACTTGGCTTTGTAGTGGGTCCTGTGTTTTACAGGAGAACAAGGTAAATGGCTCTTTCATCCTCGGGGGCTTGGGATGCTCCTGTGGGAAGGTCAGGGTGCAGAACCAGGGTTAAATGGCTTGAGGAGTGGCACCTGGCCTGAAGTGGAAAGCAGGCAGATCTGACCCTTCCATTGCTCTTAGCCCTCTGTACTGGAAAGATCACCTCTTAAAAAAACCATTCCAACCCCTCTTAAACCTATCAAATATTCAAACCTGCTTGGTAACAGAGATTGTTCATCACATGTGTGTTCAAGTGGGCAGTGGCTGGCTGAACATTGTAGCCCTTGGTTTCCCAGTGAGTTGCCCGAAATGCTCATTCCTTTTGGTGCTCCAAGGCTGAGAGGGTGCTGTGGAGTTTGGGCTTGGCACCAGCCCAGTTCTGAGCACTCTGCTTTCTTATTACAAGTTGTTTTTGTTTTTTTTTTTTTTTTCCCAAAGTCTGCTTTATAGCTCAACCTACTTGGCATCAAAAAAGGCCTTGTTCCTATCACAGTGAGCAGCTGCTTGTGCAGCATGTTGCACTTGGTCCGGTGTGGTTTATTTTTGTGGGGGGAAAATATCAGGGCTGCTCAACAGGTTGTTTTTTAATTTTTTAAACACTTTTCCATTCCCTGTATACTTTGTTTCAGGAAGGTCAATCTTTCTTATCTTTGAATTAAAAGATAATAAGATAATGTGTCTTGGAGTTTTTTTAAGGAAATGGTTGCATTGAACCTCTTCAAGAGGGATAAAGGGACTGTTTTCTTGGTGCCTTCTTGTACTCCACAACCTTGTAAATACAGAATAAGTCATGTACTTTGAAAGGCTCAGTTTGTTTTGGGTGTATCTCTTACTAAGATTAGTGGAATGAAAAATCAGTCCCTTCTGGAAAAAGTACCATCAAAATGCTTCTTGGTGTCAGTGTGTGGGACTGTTTGACTGAGAGAAAAGAAAATGTTCTTGTCCTGGGTCAGCTCTGATTGCGATGATTATTTATAGTCCCTTCATCTGCAGTCCTTTGCATGCTCCCATCTCGTGGGATATTGCAATGGGATTTTCTTCCCAGCAGCTTGCAGGGCTGGTCCCTGGGGAGCAGCCCTGGTCAGGCTGCCCTTGCTTCTCAGCTCTGAAAAAACATGGGTTATTTGTGAGGATCCAGCGTGTCTCCCTGTCCTGCTCCTGGCTGTGGCTGTCAAGGTGCTGGGCTTGGCCCGCAACCTCCTTTTGTTGTGTGACAGCAGCTGATGCTTCCCTTCCAGCTGCTGCTTCCTCTGCTTTTGCTGGCTGCCTTCTGGTCTCATGGCTCTGCTACCCTCACTGGGCTTACAGAGGACAAGGGATTTCTCAACACTGAATCTACTTGATGAACTTGTTAAGAAGCTCTTGATGAAGTCTGTGGTTGCTCAAAGCTTGCAGATCTGTTTACTGTCCCCTTTCTCCCTTTTTTCTCCTTCCCGAAGCTCCTTGCAGTCTTCCTGGGTTTCCCCTCCTCCCCACTCCTGTTTTCCTGGTGCTGAGATGTCCCTGGGCTGTGCAGATTGGGAAGGTAATCCCCTTCCTGGGATAAGGTTTTTTACCTGAGGTCTCCCACAGCCTTGGCCTGCCTGGGTAGCGCTGCCTCTGCCTTTGTACACTCACTGCCTTATGCATGTGTACAGACAAGCTGCTGGTGGTTTCATTTAGGTTAGACTGAGAAACACAGTGCAAGTTCCAAATCCATAAATGCTATTCCATAGTTTCTCATATAGTATTCCAAATAGTATTCTCAAATAGTATTCCATAGTTTCTCGTCTTGCACATGTTAGAGACTGAGCGGGGATGGGAGCCCCGCATCAAAGGGCTGTTACAGATTTTCCTCAATTGAAGCCATTTTTTTGGTCATAAAACCAAATGTTTGTCTCTGTTGATTCCCAGCGGGGTTGTGAGGAAGTTACTAAAAGCTTGGGGTAAAGACAGTTGGGGCTGCAGGGATGGGGCAGCTGCTGCAGAGCGGATGCCACTGCCAGAGCAAAATGTGAACTCTGTGTAAAGCCACGACCCACTGTCATTGTGCCATGTCTACTTAACGAAATCTAGTTTTTGCCCTGCTTTCCCTCCCTGCCTTGCTCTTCTGGGGTTGCAGGTGGAGCTGGGAGGGTTGCTGGGCACTGGGATGGCTCTTTTGTGCCCTCCATCCGTGCTCTGCAGGCATGAATTTACTGATCAAATTATGGGCATTACACGAGTCACTGCCCTTGTGCTTTCCAAGCAGAGTGACTCTGCACACATCCCTGTGTGCTGCCCCTTTCTCACAGCCTCCCTCCCAGGGCCAGCCCACATTGCAGGGGGGTGAGCAGGACAGTCCTGGGGCAGCTAAACCCTGTTTCCTTGTGGAACAAAGTACACATTGTTTTGGAAGTAATGATACAGAGATGAGCTTTTCCAAAAGCTTTGTAGCACTTCCAGGAAGTAAGGGCCTTTTTTACTGTAAGTGACTTAAGATATATTTTCTCTGCCACATATTTCCTTGTAGCTCTATTTTCCTGTGCTTCTGTTCCTTGTAAGATGTAGGAGCTGTGTCAGGAGAAGCCCACAACTTTTTGGGAGCTGCTGGAAAGGCTGTGAATCATGAACTTGGGGCACTCCTTTGCACCCCACATTGGTTCTCTTAATTCTCTGGCAGACTGCCACCAGTTTTTGATTATAAAGCACACGATTTCTAAAAAAATGCAAGATGCACTCCTAGAAGATCTTTAATTTTATATCCAGTGATACATTTAGAACTCTGTAGGAAAATACATTTTGCTGTGGCTCTGAAAGTACAAGGGTAGCCCTGGGAAAGAATATCACAAGATTCCCAAAGCCAGGTTTGCTGCCTTTCTGTGCTTTGATTTTCTTCAAGCAAAAATGTGGCAGTAACATGGTTTTTTGATGGTAAGTCATGTTTTGCTCATAATTCATAGCCCCATGGTGTTGAAAATTGCTTGGAGCAGCTATGGTGCAGCTGTGGCATTGACAGCTCATGAACACCACAGTCACCAGCTGGGTACAGGCCTTGTAAAAACTCTTGTGTCAGGGAAGGCACTGGGCTAGTTTTGTGGTGCATTTGAAGCAGTTGGCTCTGGTTGTGTTGTAGTTACTCAGCAAATTAATGGTTAATTTATCAGGGATTTGGATATGCACTTAGAGCAGTGCTGTGGTCTGACGCTGATCTCTGCCTGGACAGTGACACTAGCTATTGTGTGGAAAAGGTTAAAAATCTTCATAGGAATCTCAGTTCTTCCTGTTGTGAAATCTTGTACTGAATATGTCTCCTCGTTAATTTGTCTGTGAATTTATCACCTTCTTCATATCAGCCATTCAGTCTGTTTTGTAACTTCAGGGCTGTGGTATGTTCTTTTGTCAGCTGCGTGTTAGGACATTAACATGCTGCTCTGGTGGGTGGGAGGGACCCTGTCTTCCAGCCTTTCTGCCCTACAAATCCTGACTGTCTTTATTGCTATTACCCAGAAAAAGTCAAAGTTGACTTGAAAGCAGTGGGAGAGAATGGAGTGTTCTGAAAGGATGATGCCATCGATGGGAGCGGTATTGAATGCTGGGTACAGAGATGGGCTGTGGGAAGAGAGGTGGTTCAGCCAAAGGGACAGAATTTGGAATTGTTAATCTGCTTCGTTAGAGCTGTGTACTGGAAAGTTTCAACTGTGCCTGGCTAAATCGCGTGAGGTTTTGAAATTCACAGCGGTGCTGGCAGCCCGCTGGCGTTTGTCCTTCCTGCAAACAAACACACAGCTGCTGGGACCAGGCGTGCCCGGGGCTCAGCACCCCACCGTGTCCTCCCTCCGGGCCCCTGCTGAAAGCTGCTCTTGGCTTCCGGGAAACCGCAAGAGACCAGTGGGAAGAGACCTCCAGGAAATGAGGTGGTGTTGCCACTGGACCCATGGAGGACAGGAAAGCTTGAAGGGTTTGATTCACATCTCTGCTCTGTGTGATTTGCGTCACAGGGTAAAATGTTCTCTGTTGCTCCCCTCTGAGGAGTGACATGAGTGCTGTCTTGCTTAAAATATTTGCTGGTAAGAGCCTGAACTGTTGTTGTGGTTTGACACTGGCCAAAAGCCAGGCACTCATGAAAATAATGTTCTTCTTTTCCTCTGCTTTAGTTGAGCACAGGAGGGGGAAAAAAACCTGAAAGGCTAAATGATAAGGATTAGGAGAAAAACACTTTAAGGGCAAAACAGGTTCAAAATGAAACAGTATAAAGAAAATTTATTATTAACAGAACTAAAAGTGGGTAATGAGATCTAAAGAAACCTTTAGAACGCCTTTTCCCCCTTCCAGCCCCTCCTTCCTTCCCACCAACCATGCAGGGGAACAAAACATGGGGTCTTCAGTCAGTTTGTCACTTCTAAAAATCTTTTTTCAGTTCACTTAGGGTGAGGAGTCTCTTCTGCTATGCCATAGGGTCCTTCCCATGGGAGAGGAGTTTTCTGTGAACTTCTCCAGCATGGTTCTAATTTTCATGAGTAGCAGTCCTGCCTGACCTGCTGTAACATGAGTCCCTCCCATGGGCTGAAAGGTTGATCTCACCTGGGCTCTTTATTGGGGAATTGCTCGCTGTGGTCCCCACCACTGCTGCAGAGCTGGCACCATTCAGCTCCTCTCTTCATGGCACCTCTGCCCTTCTGCTCTCAGCATGGCTGGCTAAAAGCAGCTAAACACGCAAAGTTCACTGCGAGCTGTGCCGAGATGGCAGCAGCTGCGTGGTCCCGGCTCTGTGGCCCCGGCCGCGTGGCCAATCCCGGTGCCAGGAGGACCCCACCACCCTTGGAAAAAGAAGAAAAAACCTCTCCACCCCTTGGAAAAAGAAGAAAAAAAACTGGATGTGTTATTTTTTCCTCTTAAATACATCATCACAGAGGCATTACCAGCTTCTCTGATTGGGCCATCAACATGTCCATGGTCAGAACCTTCAGAGATTGACTCTGCTGGACACAGCAGAAGCTTCGAGCAGCTTCTCTGTCAGAAGCCACTTCTGTGGCTTCCGTCGCCCACCAAAAAAATCCCAGACTGTTTTAAACTAACAGAAATGTGAATAGAGAAATCGAGTGTGTGCTCCTATAACAGTCTCTGGTCTTGCTTTGTTCAGGTACCTGTGCTCAAGGGGAAGCTTATTTTAAAGCATAGAGCTGAAATCTATCAACTTTTGGTTTTCTCCTGCTGATGTCTTAAAGCTGACTTTCACCAGAGGTAACCCCCCAGAAATGGCAATGGATTGCAAAAGGTTTTGGCTGGATAGTAGGCATGGAGCCTGTTAAGGGTGTGGTATGTTCCTCATCAGGTTACACGATGTTTGGCTACCCTTGGGAAAGAAGTACAGTTGCCTCAGTGGTACTACAGGGTGTCTTGTCAGGTGTAAAATAAGAATAGCCTCAAAAACAAATAAGAAAAAATCCATGGTGGCTTTCCACATGTCCTGCTTCCTGAGGTAGATGCTAAAGCCACTTCCTTATTCTTGGATCTGCTTGCAGAGAAGAAAGAGCCCTTAGGCCAAGTGACCTTGATTTGCAGAGTGGAACATCATAGGCTTTTTATCACAGAGGTAATGATTAATTAATTAAGTTCTAGTAGCAAAGGTTTGCTTTGAAGTGTAAACAAGCATTAGTAGTTGAAAGAGTGTGGGTCTGTGTGCTTTCTTTGCATCCTTTAGAAAGGCATATTTAAAGATTCTGAAGGGGAAGATTCATATCCTTATTGGAAAAGATTACTGGTCATTCTGAATCAGTAATTAAAAAAGGATTAATAAATAATTAGTAAGGAATTCCTGAAACATCTTCATTTACTGTGCCTAAAGAACACATGCCACTGGTTTTTTTTTTGAGGTATGTTATCAAGGTAAAACAATGGAATCATCATTAAAGTTCTTCCTTTCAGTACTTAATGGGAACTAAAAAGAAAGGTGGGGACAGACCTTTTAAGAGTGATAGGACAAGGGGTGAAGTTTTTAAACTAAAGCAGGGTTGATGCATTTAGATATAAGGAAGAAATGAGGGTGGTAAAACAGTGGAACAGGTTACCCAGAGAGGTGGTGGGTGGAAACATTCAAGGCCGGGTTGGACGGGGATCTGAGCCACCTGCTCTAGTTGTAGATGTCCCTGCTTGTTGCAGGGGGTTGGACTAGATGGCCTTTAAAGATCTCTCCCAACCCAAACTATTCTATAATTCTCCTGAAAGAAGCATAAGCCACAAGGATGAGCTGGTGGGGGCTTGGTTTTCTGTCAGGAGCTGCTCCAAGACTCGCCATGTAACTCTGTACTGTATCACCAGGCCATTTTTGTCCTGCACATCTGCTGCTTCCCCTCTCTTCTTCCACCACCCAAGGCTTTCATGCTGACAGTCGTGCTTTGTGTTCAGTTGCTGTGACAACAGAGTGCAAGGCAGAAGCATTTAGATTGTGTGAATCGTGCAGTGCCCTTGCAGAATAGCTGTGCTGGTGCTCAGTGGAGTGCTTGAAATCTGGGCAGCAAGGAATGAAGATGTGACTTCACAGCCTCTCAGGGTATACTGGTGTCTCCCAGCCCTGCCCACGTATTGCAGCCCTTGGCTGGTAGGATCAGTTTGCTTGCTTAAGTGCCAGCAGTTAATTTGATGGAAAGATAACCTTTTGGTGGCCTTGGTGATACTGAGGTGTGCCTGGGGACAGGTAAGTGCTGGCTGCTGGGAAAGAGACACCAGAATGCACAGCCCAGGGACAGGGGATATACTTACACTAGTCACAGACAACTTTGAAAACATCCTAAAACTTTTTTAGAAGAACTTGTGTGATGAGAATTGAGGAAGAAATTCCTCCTTGTGATGGCGGTGAGGCCCTGGCACAGGGTGCCCAAAGAAGCTGTGGCTGCTCTATCCCTGGAAGTCTCCAAGGCCAGGTTGGACACGGCTTGGAGCAACATGGTCTAGTGGAAAGTGTCCTTGCCCTTGGCAGGGGGTGGAATGAGCTTTAAGGACCCTTCCAGCTCAAACAGTTCTGGAATTCTCTGACGCTAAGACAAACTCAAAAGTGTGGTCTTTGGATTATGAGAAGCTACTGTAAGCTTTCAAAACTCAGGTTTCTGTAAAAGGAATTTGAAATTTCCACTTTCATGTCTTGTACATGGGAGCAGCTCATTAGGTGAAGCAAGAAATGAGAAAAAGGTTGAGAGAGACCAGAGAACATTTCTGGGGGAGGGCTTTCTTAGAAAAGACATTTGTGTCTGTATTTAAGTTAAAAAACTGAATTCTTGTTGAGTTTTACCTCTTTATTTGGAGGTTGAGCTGTCCTAGCTTGTTTTAGCTGACTTTGCGTAAGGACTAATAATGAGATATGGTTTTTTTAAATAATAGCCCACTAAGTGGGCCAGGTGATATTTATACATTTGCTTGACTAGGTTAGAAGCAGATTCAAGGGCAACAGATGGATCTAGACTAAAAAAATAACTTGATAGATGGTCCAGTTGTTTGTCTTTTTAATGCTTTTCATCACAAAGAGTTGTTAAAAATAATGTGAAAGTAAAAATTTCCCATAAATGATGCTGAAGATGGAGCTAGTGGATTCCAGTGCAATTAAAATTATAGGCTCATTCATTTTAGAATTAATAACACCACAATAACTTGCTTTTTAGTTGGCCAGTTTGAAGTTCTCATGGTGATGGATGAGATAAAGCTCATGAAGGAGTTTTGCACCTCTGATATTCGCTGCATATCTAAGAGTTAAACATAAGGAGAGAGGGAGGCTGAAGTGATTTGGTTAATTACTAAACCAGCTCTTGCTGTTGCGTCAGCATTTCTTTCTTTTCATCTCTTAGGAAGCTTTTCAACAAAAGTTGGCATATGTGTCTCCTAGGAGAAGGTTTTCTTGCAAGTCACCTGCCACCTGTACAGGGCTGCTCTTCAGAGGCAGCCAGTGAATGGTGATAAATCTTTGCAGTTTATAGTTATAAAAATTGTAATGCCTTCTGGTTTTGGGGACCAAAAAAAGGGTGTTCTTTGATCCTGCAAATGAATTGTATTTATTGGTCCTAGAGAGAGGATTGAGGTTTTTAATGCAACTTTCACCTACTTGCTTAATCTTCCGGTTGCCTGGAGGAATGGAAAACAAGTTTAGCATACCTGAGGGCTTTTCTTACTGAGGTCTCCCTTTAGTTTGTGTCCTGCCCACACAGAGCTAAAGATGAGCAACAAAACCCCCAGAGCAACGCATTTTTGCATGGGTATGCAGCAGTTCCTGCCCAGTCGACTCTTGCTGGAAAGATCCAGCCCATCTGCTGACCTGGAGCTGCCTCTGATGTGCTGGGAGGAGGTACTGAGATCCCCAGAGGGGTGTTCAGGTTCTGAGGGTGTTTGTGTAGAGTGTGCACCAAGGACATTTCTGGTTTAATCCTGGTTGGAAACAGAGCATGTGGACAGATGCTCCTCCGTCAGATCAGGGAAAGCTCCTTTGCAAGGCCAGGCACAGCATTGTAGTGCAACTTCATCTTTCCCTCTCACTCACATTTGGGAGAAAGGCGGTGAAAAGTCAGCTCCCTCCTCCCCAGATAATGCCTGAAAGCTGTCCCCAGTGGGCTTGGTTTCAAAAGCAGTGTGAAGTCACTGCAAGATGTAAGCTGCAAAGTCTTGCTGGGGCTTTTGGGGTGCTGAGCCCTTCCTTCCTGCTGGGAGAAACTGAAAAACCTCTGGATCTTTTCATTTGTGATGCTGAATGCATCCTTACCTCCCAAGGCAATGAGTTTGTGACTGCTCTGGAGCAGGGTGGCTCCAGCTCCAGCACAAGCTGATTCCTGCCAGCAAGGCAAGCAAGGGCTTGTTAGCTAAAGATAGCGTGCACACATGTACACAGGCCAGGGGGCTTAGAGAGCTCTGCAAGCACTCTGATTTACAGTCATCCTAGACATCCTCAGGAAAATTAAAGGAACCAGATGTATCCAATAAATAATGAGCCATTTACGGTCAGCTTTATCCTTTATAGCACCTATTGTCAGTGGCAGCCATACCAGATGACACTGCATCACATGAGCATATAGGGCACTGACCTTCGCATCAGATTCAACTCCACCATGAGCCCCCAGGAGACCAGGCATCAGTTTTTGGCATCTCTTCTGTCTTTGAGGCCAGTATATGTTTGTAATTCAGTAATCCCTGCAAATCATTTGGGCTGCCTACAGTTGTGGCTTGTGCTCCTGTTATTTGAGCTGGCCCTGAAGAAAGTTCTATTCAACTCTCATTTAGTTATACTTCCTTTAGATTTATTAAATAGCTGTCTTTTGCGTGGATGGAAAATGTTAAAAATAGAGCAGTCAGGGCGGGGCTATTGTGTTGGTGCTGACAGGTTCACTGAAAGCTGAAGCATGTCTTGTATTTTAAGAAGCACCAGGTTTTGGAAGGAGTTGTGCTCGCTGATGTCCTCTTAACCCCATGCTAAGGAGGTGCTTTTCTGAGCTGAGGAGAGACTGTCTCTTGGATAAATTGGGGTTTAGTGTGCTACTATTCACTAGGTCATATGATTATTTTAAGTAATTGACTGAGCTTGGGATTTCTGAAGAATTGAGGTTTTTTTCTTGTCAGTTGCTGTGCAGGCATATGTAAGTGAACAAGACACAAGTGATGATACAGAGGAAAAAATGACAGTGTAGTGATCTGTACCATACAGAAAATAAGTTTTGGCAATTTTCCTTTCCCCAGTAGTTGTAACTGCTGTAAAAACCAAATTCTTTGTTTTCAGGACCCCTAACTTTGTTGAGCTTGCCCCAAACCAAAGCTGTGCCTTTCAGATGAGGAGGTAAAGGCAGGCAAGACCTTTATTTGGTGGGATTCTTTAACTATGAAACTGTCTGTCCCCAAACATAAACCTGAACTCTGGCCATCGTGGTTGCAGAGACAAGATTCCAGATGTAAATAGTGCATGGAATGATAGAGACCGATTTCCTGATTCTCCTATCTCAAGCTGTTTCTTTACAACAGCTGTCAGCTGTTAATATCTGCATTTTGTCATTGTGGAAATCTCAACAGTGACCACACAGCTTTTATTGCACTGTGTCTGGTGGTGTGAGCAGATACCAGGCTTATGTCAGGCCTGCGTGGGCACTTGCCAGGTATTGGCCTGCATCCATCTGTCTGTCTGTCTCTTGTGCAGCTGTGAAAGTCACCTGTAACTTGTGTGGAATTGCAGTTCTGTGGGAAACTGGGACGTGGAGCGAACCAAAGGGAAAGGTAACAAGCTGTGGGGCTGTGCTTTTTTGTTTTTCTTGTTTTGTTAGCCTTCCTAAAATGGTAGGAATAAGGGGAGGTTTTCTGAAGTTCAGGTTTTGGCAAGGTAGTGATTGCACCCTTCTGCCTTCCATTGCACTGCAGGGATATCTTTTTTGCCTCCTCGTCCAATGAGGATTCCCTCTGATTTAGCAGGATCATCTAATCTTGATAAAAAGAACTGGGTTACTTCCTATTGCTTACTGGTTGTGCCTTTGTTCCAGAAGTGCTGAAGTTTATTGCTTTGTTGGCCGTGGTTGGTGTGTGGCAGTGCTGAGGCTGGAGCTGGTGGGAAGCACTGCTCCCTGATTTCACATGGAGCACAGCTAAATGTGTTCAGAGTGAGTGCATACATGTACTTTCCATCTTCAGAAGTTAATTGTAAAATGATTTTAATATATCTGGAGATTTTTAGTTGAAGAGCTTCAACTTTCTTTTAAAAAATATCAGGGACTGCGGCTTTTTTATGAGAAAATGCTGTTATGCTGAGGCTTTTTTTGGAGTTCAAGTGAGTAACGTGCTTCTGTAAGCCTGTTTTTAAAGGTTCTATTTATCCTTGTGATCGTAAGTTATGAAATACTCACTGCCATAGGTCACAATATTTCTGTGCTAAATTTGGGAATATAACTGGCAGCTTACATTTTCCCTGGGAACTTTGTTGTCAGGTTGGTACAGCAAGCTTTAGCTCCTCAGCTGTCGAGGGGAAAGAGATTCCATTCCTTTTTTTAATATTTTTCTTCTTTGCTTCCACTGCATTTCTGTTCACCACCTTTTCCATGGCTGTGGAAGATGTAGAGACTCAAAGTGGTAGAGCTGTTGCAGCCACTTGGTTTTAGTGTTTGTCTTGCCTCTTGTGTCCAAGATTACCTTTCTTCTTTGTGGTTTCTCATTGTGTTTTGCCAAACCCCTATATTTCAGAGCTGCTTCCTGCTTGTGGCTTTGTACCAGCTTGGGAATCTCCACATAATTGTTCTTTGCTTTTAGTGTGTGATAGAAGCAAAACTGTGCAGGAGGTAAACGTGTAGAAAGCAATGAAAATCTGTGAAAGGCATCCAGGGGTTTTCCGTGCTTCTTTCCAGCTTTTTGCATATGATTATTTTGCATTTAAAAACCAACAACGCTATCTTATTTTTTTCCCCTGTGGTATTATAGCTAGTCAAATTTTTATTAAAAGAAATCAAATTTAAAAAGGCAGACCCAGAGATCAGTAGTCTTTACCTGGCTGTAAGTTCCTGGACTTCAACAGCCATGGCAAATGATGTGGTTTGTCTTGCAAAAGTGCAGTAAAAAGCCAAGCTGCTCTTCATGCCTTCCTCTTTTGTTTACTGGTGATTTTCCCAAAATTAAATGCTGCTGACGAAAGGGATTGCTCAGCACCTTGGAGAATGTGTCCCACTGGGTCTGTAGATTATCTGTCCTTCTGGCAGAGGCAGTGCAGGACTCTCAATGGCCAGTGGTTGGCTGGGCTGCAGCTTACAGCTGGGGCGTGTTGGAGGTGACAGTGGTCCAAGCACAAGCAACCAGGGATGCTCAAGCATGAGACCTTTTCAAGGATACTGCTCTAGTGAAAAGGGTAGAAATGGTACTGGACCAGTTTGAAACCTCAAGGCCAGGTCCATGCTATGAGTAGACGGTGGGTGGAAAGCCACCATCTCTGGCTTGGTGCCCAGAGTGTGTGGTGCTGGAAATTCAAGTGTGCTGCAAAAAGTCCTTTATATGTTTTAGTTACTGCTTTCCGAAGGTGTCATCGTTTGGCTGCTGCCTGCACCAGGTTGGACACCTGAACAAAAAAGCACTCAACCACCCCAAGCTAGGTTAACTTTATCCACAGTGACGTAAGTGCTGTCTCTTAGCTGGAATACCCCTCCCAGGCTCACCATGGCCCTCAGAGGCTTGTAGGGGATGTTCCAAGGGTTTGTTCCCCAGCCTAGCTGCCCTGTGGTACTCCAGCACACTGTTTACTGTTAGTTGGAAGCTAATAGGCTTTTCCTGAGGATTTCTTAAGCACACAGGCATTAAAATTCTCTCCTAAAACACAGGGAAACAGTTTGGGCTAAAATCCTAGGAAAGGAGCCTGGCTGATCCTATTGTTTCTGGGATCTGCAGCTTTCCTGTTTATTCAGTCAGGCCTTCAAATTTTTGTTCTGCTGCTTAGAAGTAAAGTGCAACCCAAACCAGTATTTAGTTCCTTCTGTTTCTCTTTGTATTCTAGGGACAGCACAGCCCCTTGAAAGGAGGCTTTGCAGAGCTAGAAATTGCCAGGTGTTCATTGTTACTATGCTTTTCTGCTGGAGACTTGCTGCCTTTGAGGTGAATTAAAATGTTTAAAAATCTCTATTATATAATTATACAGTCTTCTGTGTGTATGTGTTGGGAATTGACATACCACTTCATTGACTGACCCTGCTCTAAAAAATTTCAGTGGGCAATGGAGAAGTAGAAGACCAATTGGACAAGACTGAATGTTCTTTAGGGCTGTCTAGTAACTGACCATCAAAATGGCCTTTGCCCCTCCCATCCACTTGGTCTGTGTGGGTGAGGAGAAGGTTGTGATTTCTGGGGATCTGGGAGTGGCAGGCAGCTCTGAAGTTGAGGGTTTTGTCAGCAAGCCGAGATTGCTGGGGGCTCTCAGCTAGATGCTTCCTTCCTAACCTCTTCAGCAGAGCACTCTCAACTAAATGAAGTTTTGCCAAAATAAGCATTCCTGCTTAATAGCAGTATATCACCAGGAATGACTCTGACTTTAAAGCCTTAGGAAGAGGAGTTGTCTGGACACTGTAGCAGGATAACATTTTTATGTACTTATTTTTTAAACACAAACCTGGATTGCAGAGACAGGGTTTTGAGTTCTTGATCTGAAGTGAACCGGTAGGGAAAATGCCAAATTATTTTTCTAGAGTGAGAAATGTTTTGTATCTCTACCCAGCCTACTCATGGGGTGATGCCCCTGGAAGGAGCGAGGTGCTGATCTACAACTGTGATAACTCATTACAGTTTTGTTCCTGAAAAATGTCAGGGACATTCTGTTTCTGTCCCAGAAAAAGAACAGAAACAAACTTCAAAACCTTGGAGGTTGCTATGAAACAAAGTGTCTTCCCCTTGGCTCTATTAATAAAGCCTTTAAATATACTCAATGCTGAATTCCCTTGCCATTGCTGGTGAGGTACAGTGTCATGTATGGCTGGTAGGTATGTATCTTCTCTTGTCACCAAACATGTCCTTGGTTGTGGATTCACTGAAATACTTCAGGCAGAATTAGGGTCCTGTGGTACTGGTGCAGAGGAGGGTGGTTTTCTGTTCCTATTTTGTGCAGGTGGAGGAAAATAATTTTGATCTTTTAATACTTCAAAAATTTTTTAAAATATACTTATTTTAGAAAATACAGCTATCCTGCACATAACACTTCTGGTTTGTTTTTTTTTTTTCTTCTCTCTGGCTTTCACAGTTTCCTTAAAAGGGTTTGTGATTTCTTAGTGACTTACCTATGGAAAGCTTGATGCAGTTTGCAGGAAGGACCATGTTACCCTAGACTCTGTGTTTTCCCTGCCAGACCCAAGGTAGCTGGCACTGCCTTTGCATCTGCTGCATGCAGACTTCCTGCAGGGGCAGGTTTGGGTTTGTAGAGCAGAGATGAGCTGAGGGTCCTGGAGCCAGCTCAGAGGATGCAGCATCTGTTTCCATCTGCAGTGCTCAGCAGCAGTCCTGTTCATTTTGGATAATTTGTGTAAAAATTATTAATTAATAATTAATTTTTGGATAATTTTGTGTAAAAAACAGATCTGAACAATCTATTCTATGAAGGACAACAGCCCTAATGAGGAAACCTCTCTGTGTGCTGCTGAGGTGTTTTGGAGCCCTGTGTACCCAAATGTTTGCACTCTGCACGGAGGGCTGTGGCAGTGAAGCACATTGCCCTGCAGCAGTAATGTGCTCTGGCTGTGTTGCTTGGGCTGGATCCCCTCCCAGGGGTGGGTGTCCATGTGGAGCTTAGGTGTAGCTTTTGGTCAGTGAACCCCCAGACCCCTTCAGCTGACTTTGTGTGGTTGCTCTCCAAAGTCTCCTGACTGCTTTAACGTGAGTGCCACTGATTCTCGCTGGAGATCAGCCGTGTATATTGTCAGTTTATCTGTCTGCAGCCTGGACCTTAATCCCTTTCTACTTCTCTTCACAGTAGAGGTGAGTTTAGAAGGGACCACAGACCATTCTGGACTTCTAACCAAGACTTCTGCCTGGAGCACGATCAACATTGAATTCAGGCCAGTTTACCCAGGGATTTGTCCAGTTTTATTCTGGAAATAAGTTCTCCTCCTGACATTTATTCATGAAGTGATACAGTGATCATGAAGTGATCATGAAGTGATACATCAACACTCACATTGGTGTTGGTGCCAAGGGCGTCTCCCTGTGTAGCTGTGCCCCTTTGGATTTGTACAATTTCTTCTTCATGACAGTCATGATTTTCCAGGTAGCAATCACAAAGCAGACTGCTGAGCCCCTGCTTGTTAAGCATCAGTTATCAGATGACTTTTCAGATTAGGTTGGTTTGGGTTCTTTCATCTGTTTAACATGGAGATACTGTCTTAAGAAAAAACACTTAAGTGACTGGAAAGAAGGAAAAGGAGAAATTGAGTTGGTGACCTCTCTGCTGGGTCACTTATTTCTGTAGCTGACTGCTTGGGAATGTGTCATTCAGTGGTTGTGCAAAGCATGTGCTGGGCAGAGTTGAGGGATGGCTTGTTGCCCCTGCTGGTCCTCTTGGTGGGATGTGCTTCCTTTGAAGGTCTCTGGACTTGATGCTTTCCTACTTGAAGAATTTCTCGTCAATTTATATTTTCTGCAGAGCTCTATGCATTCTTTCAAGGAGCAAACACCAAATAGATGGGTTTACAAAGCCATATTAAGAAATCAGAAATGTTCTTCTCTTTAGATGTTCCTGACTCGAAACCTCAGTTGCAGTAACTGTAGCAGTAAATGAAAAATGTGAATTGTCCTGGTCTCCCCAAAGGGTTATTAAACATCTGAAAGACAGCAGTGGTGTTTGGGGCCTGGGGCTAGGGAGTGCTTCTGACAAGGCAGAGACTAACATGCAAGGTGAGTGTTGCACAACTGAGTGTTAAGAAAGAGGAGATGGAGCTGACCCTTCTCATAGGTGAGTGTGGTGGAGCAGCTGTTGCATCCTGTTACTGGAGCTTGGAAAGGATCTGAGCTGTTTTGAGGTGCCTAAAAAGCCTTAATGCTGAGTTTATCTTTAGAGCTTTGAAGTTTTAAAATGTTTGAAAGTACAAAGATGTGGCTAGAAAAAATCTGGAATGAGGTTGCTCCTTCAGGCAGTTTAGAAGTGCTCTCTTCATCACATCTTCCTGGGCTGATTTCTGCTACTGTTAGTAGCAGGCTGATCTCTGAATTTGAGTTTTTCTACTGTTTTGGAAAGCAAAAACTGAAGTAGAAGTAACATCTCAAGAATAGTAGGAGGTGTGTATGGCTTAACTAGCCTATACTTTGTGTGTGTGAAGGTGAGGTTGATGCAGAAGGCAACGAACTAGCCTATACTTTGTGTGTGTGTGTGAAGGTGAGGTTGATGCAGAAGGCAACTCTCCACTCCACATCGCTGGAGCCTGCTTCAAAGAGCTCACCCAAGCTGGGAGAGGGCTGAGCAGCCCAGAGGAACAGATGGTGCTCATTTCTGAATTTACAGTGTTTTCTCCTCTGTCCCCACCCCCTGCAGACATATGAAATGGTTCACCTTATTAATTCCAGAGACTTTAGTAAACAGAATGTGTA
The DNA here is from genome assembly GCF_017590055.1 of Onychostruthus taczanowskii. Lineage (NCBI taxonomy): Eukaryota > Metazoa > Chordata > Aves > Passeriformes > Passeridae > Onychostruthus > Onychostruthus taczanowskii. The sequence goes on from NW_024504233.1 coordinate 3,845,164, forward strand.
AATACATATAAACATTTACTTGATCTGCTCTGGTTTGCATGTCTGGGAGCAGTGTTTTACAAAACTTTGCTCCCAGCCTTGGGGCAGAGGAGGAGGAGTGGGAGAAGGAGCTCAGACATGCACCTCTTGTCTTTGCTCAAGTCCACCTCTAATCTCCTGAGCTGGTCTGGTAGCCCTTCACCCAGGGCAGGGTCAGCCCAGCTGTTTCAGCTGGGCTGGGAGGCTTAAGGCCCATCCACCCTTATGAGCTTGGAATAAAAATGGTCTGTTGTGATGGAGTGGGAACGAACCTTGGTCATGGTTTCATCTGCCTTCTTAGCATCCTTAGGACAGATCACTGTGTGCTAGTCTCCCTTTCCAGGTCACCATCCTTGTTTTTGCTGATGTTTTGATTATAGCTGGTGATGTTGAGCTCCTGAAGAGTGGATGTCATCAGTTAAATAGGTTTGTGCCACTCAACACTGCAGATGACATTGGGTCACTTTGATGACCATCTAGTTGGAGGCTTGACTTGGTGTAGATCAAGTCATGCAGAAGCTGCTTTCTGCTCTTTGTTGCTGAGCCTAAGGTGGTAAAGTCTGCCAGATGCCAAGTGTTACCAAGGGAGGGCAGTCACTGTCCTAATGAGGTTAACAGGTTTTGGGCACAGTTATCCATCCTGGGACAGCAGTAGTAGCACCTCAAAGTTGTTGCTCCAGTGATCTTAAGGATTTTTAGAATGAAAGAAAAAAAAAAAAAAGCCCAGTTCCTTCCTAATCCTTCTCTGCAGCCAGGAGGGTATTTTGGTGAGCAGCAGGAGAGAAAAGGAGGAGACTCATGGCTGAGTTGTGCTGGGAGTACAGTATAGGGCAGATCAGTGCAGTGATGCTTCTAAACTTAACTTGCCCCTTTTCAGTGAAATTAAAAAACCAAGAAGTTTTCTAAGGTGTGTTCTGGGATTAAAAAACAATTATGAGATTACTTGCTAGACCATGGAGTAGGCTTGGAAAGCTTTTACACTCCAGGTTTTGCTTGTGGTGAGGAGGGAAAAACTGGTGCAGTCACTCATTAGAGGTTAGAAATAGGTTTCTCTAGAACCTCTGTTGGCATCTGTGGTTTTTCATCTCTTTAGAAAGTGAAGAGGTAATATTTTCAGATAATAAAGCTACTGAAGTTACTGCTAATGAAGTTGATTACTTTGTTTCTGAGGAGCATAAAAGGAGCAAGATCAGATTGTTCAGTAGCACCTCAGCAGATAAAAATACCCCATGGATGTGTTTTGTATGGCATGCTGGAAAGGAAACATTGGAGTTATTCACTTGTATTGATGAGATCTGAATTAACTCTGGGAGAAACACTCAGCCGTGCATTATTTGGTGTAACTCCAAGGGTAAGTGGGATTAATGGTAGCTCAGCTCTAATTTTAGTAGTTTCCAGGTGATAATGGGAATGTCCAGTGGCTCCTAACACAGTACCACTGTGGCAGCTCCACAAGCTTTGTGTGGAATCAGTAATTCTAAAGAGCTCTCTGCTGGTTGGATTTGGTGAATGAGTTTAAGAAGGTTTTTGGGGAAGTGAGGGGGTTGACAGCATGGATTAAACTTAAAGTTGAAGAAAGGAGGGAAAAAATAGAGCAAAGGGAAGACCTGAGATGGAAGAGCTGGTATAGGAAGTGGCATCTTGGATGCTTTTGGGAATACCACAGTGGTGTTGGATATGACTGGAGTCTCACTTCTGAGGTTATGGGGCTCTGGTAGCATTTGACAGAGTACCTGGTGCAGAATACCTTATTGCCCATGGACCCCTGCTGTGGATCATTTAAACTCTGCTGACTTCACTTGGAATATCAGTTAAAGCTCTTGGGACTGATTTTTTCTGAGAGACTGTATGTACCTATACAGTCTCAAAACTCCTTCCTACCTTTTTCTGAAATTGGGATGGAGTGGATGGTAACTCACTGAAAGGAGCAGAACATCTTAAGACAGTGAAGTGCTCCAACTGTTAAGCCAGCAGCATGATGCTGTGATTTGCTGGATAATGCCCTGATGTTTAACATAAAGTGCTTGAATGAATATGAAGTCCTGCTGATGGTTTTTGGGAGTAAAAAAGTGACCACCACTACCCCCTATAAACACTTCTCAAAGGAGATGGCCATGTGGTCAAAGACAGAAATTTCTCTTGGTTTTCCTGCCACTCCTCGTGGGGAATGTGCAAGTCTGGCGCACACTGACTGCAGCACTGGCTGTTTTCCTGTCCCTGATCCGTAGCTGGAATTGGCTTCAACTCCCTGCATGTTTGGTAAGGGCCTGCAAGCTGAAGCAAGAGGAAAAGGGAAGAAGCAAGTGCTTCTCTTGTGCAGAACAGGGATGGGGCATGTCCTTTATGGTGACACCTCTTTCATTTAATCAGATTTGAAGGACAAGGGATTTCTCTGTTGCTCATGGCACTTGGCAGTTGCCCTGTCAAATGTGGCCCTGCTCTCTGGACCCTTGGCTGGGAAGTTGTGCATCTGGTGCTCAGTGGGGTGGGGTGAGCTGTGGCTTTGGAGCTGACACGTGGGAGCGGAGATGCTGGATTTACTCTACGTGCTGTTCTGCAGCTTGTGGCCCAGTGGGGCTGCTGTGAGGAGGAGAGACTTCCCACTGCAGCTGCAAGTTTAAGGGGTAAACAGGAGGAAAACCAAGAATGTTAGTACAGTTTGTGCTGGATTGGGCTGTCCAGACTGTGAGTGATCAAAAGGGAGCAGATGTGGTGTGTCTGAGTGGATTTGGAAGCCCTTCTTGGGCTTGCAGATTCAGATGGATGCAGGACATGAGGCTTCTGCCTCTGAACCACACTGCAAACCTGAATTGTATTCATTTCTTCCTCATTTTTTAACGCTTTCCCTTTGGGAGAACGGTGACTGTCTTGAGGAGTGGCAGTGATTTGTCTGAGCAGACCAAAGATTAAACGAGCAGTTTGCCTGCAAGTTCTTTATAAAGCTTTTGCTGGTTTATAATTTCCTTTTACACAGGTTTGAAGGTACTTTTTTTCCCCCTCCTGAATGATGTTTCATTTGAGTGCACTTTTAAGATCTGTGGCTAGTGGCGGATATTAGGCTTGAGGGATTATCCAAAGAGCTGTTGGAGCGCTTCATTGTTAGACTCAGAAGTGGGAGCTGGGTGAATTAGTTGCTTATAAAAGGATTTAATAGCAGTGTGAGAAAAGGGGGAGCTGTGAGTTTCCTCTCTGTGTTGGAACTCAGCATCCACCCAGTCCTGGAGAACAAGATCAGAGATCTTATAACCAGGATTTACTGGTATTTTTTTTTTAGTTTAATGCTAATTTAAACACTATGTGGAAACTATCCTGTGCAAATAGAATTGGCACAGCTTCATATTTGTTTGCTATAGAGGTAGAAATATTTAGGAAAACTTTGCTTAGCAAATCCACCTTTTTCAGTTGTAAAAGTGTCTGTGTCAGAGTGACCTTGGAAGCTCAGTGTGTTTTGGAGAGAAGGAGTTGAATCTTGAGAAGAGCTAATTACAAAAACCCAACAATTACAATTATTTTCTGAATTGCACTGTAATATATGACTGCAGCTAGACAGCACAATGATTTTCCTCTGCATCTTCATGCTCACAGATTTATCTGCTGAAGTTCATCTTACTTCCAGAGCTTATTGGTGTGTTCGTGAAAAGGCTGGGAACAGCCTGGCTGTGTTTTCTCAGGAGCTGTGGGAGACTGAGCGGGGGGAGCATAGATTACTTTTCAACCAGCAAGTCTGGAGGAGGATATGCTTATGTTGGGCAATGTGGTTTAAATTTGCAAGCTGTTAGTATCTAGTCACTTGGTTAATGAAGCAGTGAATAATTTGTGTACTTAATGTTCCTGGGAGATTGAAATGTACTTAAGAAGCCAATCTGTCCAGCTGCCTTGTCTTTCTGCAAGAGAACACAGCATGAAAAGTAAACAGACCTGGTTAGGTGACCAGCTCAGTTATACAGGAGGAAATGAAGCAGTGTGTAATCAGCATAGTAACATATTTCTTTATCAGTGACCTTGACATGGATGAAAAATACTTCGTGTACAAATTTCTAGCTGCACTCTCTCAGACTTCCATATTTCTTGGGTTTTTTATGATAGTTTTCCCCCCACTCATATTTACATATCTTCAGTACTTAGGGGTCTAGATAATTTCCACTCTTGGAGCTGAAGTGAGAGGTAGGAGGTTAAGCATGAATGCATCCTAAAACTCCCTGAAGGTCTCTTCCCTTGTTTTCCAGAGTAAGCTCTGCTTAGTCTAGCAGTATTTTACCAGAGTGATACTGCTCTGTGAAGTATATGGAAAGCTGTTCCCTTATCCTCAGCAAAATCAGCTATTCCAGGAAAATGCCCCCTGCTAAATTGTCAACACTATCAACTTCTTCTTGTCCTTCATCTCCACCATCATCACTGTCCTTCAGAAATCAGCAGTGCAGATCTGGATCTCTCTATGCTCTTGTTGAAAGAAATGTTAATTGCTTGGTTTTAGTGGACTGAAAATTAACTTTTTTCTGCTATCCTTAGATTGCCAAAAGCAATTGCAATAAAAGTTCAAATAATTTCTTGTAAAAGTAAAACAGTGTGATCTGGAAGTGATTAAATCATTGCTGGTATTGATATAAGGCTTTCTTCTTGTTATTTATGTGAAATCTAGTGTATCTGATTATGGGCCCAGAGCTTCTTTTTTCTTTTAATAGCAGTGCTTTTCTTTGCATTGGCTTGTGTAGGGAGACCTGAAGTTAAAGTAGACTATACTTGAGTCTTCTTGTGTGTATGTTAAGAAAATTCAGCAAGTATTGGGTAGTACTGTGTGCTGGTAGTGGAAATGTTGAGTGAGCATAAAAATTACTTTTTTTTCCTGACTTGTAAAAGAGAATATTTATTTTGTGAAAAGGCTTTTTGAGGTAAAATACTTTTTTTTGTTTTGTTTTGCTTTTTTTAGTAGTAATACAAATAATCTACAGCAAATATAGGGTCATCACACCTTGGTGGAGGGAAATCTGAGCATACAACTTGTCCATGCATTTGAAGTACTTGAAGCCTTCTTTTTTGGAAACTGGTAACAAATCCATTCAGTAAAGCTGCTCTCCAAGTCTTTGGAGGAGTGAGACATCCAAGAAGGTTATCAGTGTCCGTTTACTCATCCAGAGGGAGGCTGCTCTATCTGACATTGCTGCATAACTTTGTATGTTAAAGCTTTTTTCCTGACAGTGCCCCTGAGAGGCTTATGGAGTTATTTGCAGTGACTCAGGCAGGCATGGCTGTTAGCTGACTCTCTGCAAACAGCTGTGTTCCTCTTGCTGGAATGCATTGCCCTATGGAAGTAACACTCACCTAAGAATTTGGTCTGTGCCCTGTCATGTCTTGCATAGTTTCTGAATCCTTTGCTCTTCTGCTTGAATGGGTAGAAGGAAGAAGCTCTCCACAATAATGACAGTTATTTTTAGAGTTAGGGAAAAATTCAGCCAAAGAGGGAGCTGGGATTCAAACATCATCTCTCACAGCTTTTGGATTCTGCAGTCAGATGTGACTCTGAAGATATTCTTGTGGAGTTGAAAAGATGCAAGATTTCTCTCCTAAAACTCAACCAAGAAGCTGACAGCAGTCGGATGTGACTCTGAAGATATTCTTGTTGTGGAGTTGAAAAGATGCAAGATTTCTCTCCTAAAACTCAACCAAGAAGCTGACAGATAAGAAGCCCTGTGTTATTAATTCCTCTGCTCCCAGGACTCCTTCTCACCCCACTCCTTCTGTTTTACCAAAACTGGCAGTTCAATGTTATTTTGGGTGAGTGGTTGCAAATGTCTTGCTTTTCCTCCTGTTTTACCAAAACTGGGAGTTCAGTATTATTTTGGGTGAGTGGTTGCAAATGTCTTGCTTTACCCACTTGGATCTTGGCAGTCAGTATTTCTTCTGCTTGTCTTGTGTCCATCTGCTGCCTTGCATTTCAGGAGTTAGATCTTGGCAGTCATTAGTATTTCTTCTGCTTGTCTTGTGTCCATCTGCTGCCTTTCTGCATTTCAGGAGTCCTTCATAGGATCTTAATCTCTAGCAAGTCTTCTTTTCAAACTGAAGTAAAGCAAGGCTTTTCACTATTAATTTAGTGTGGAGTTCTATAAGGAGAAGTTTGAGGGTAGAAGGAAGAGTAATTGTTGCATGTGTTTGTGGTGAACCAAGATCCTTTCACCACTGGTCCACTGCATTCACAGCATTGCCTTTACATGAACAGACCCTGGGTTTGACTCATTTTTTCCTTTCAGAGGCCCTTGCAACTGATGAATCTCCTGTTTAGGCTCTACATTTTATGTCATTGAAGTAGAGACCCAACATGAAATGCATTGTGCCAAAAGAAGACAGCTCTCTACTATGGCTGATGTGTGCTGCTCTTAAGGGTTTAAAAATTAGCTCTTAGGGTTTTTTGCGTATGAATGCAAATTTTGCCCTATTAATTGCTTTGACGATAAGGACTGATACTCAGTTGAAATCAGAAGTTTACTGGGAAGTGGTCAACTTTAAAAAATAATTACCTGATCAGACCATCAAGGAAGCAAACCTCTAGAATTGACGCTGTTAGATATCTTTTGGATTTTCCTCCATTTCTGTTGCACTGTTCTACACATCTTTTTTTGAAGTGATACTGTGAAGGTTAACATTTGGGGTTGTGTGGTAGTAGCTTTCTGTGACTCCTGAGTGAGGTACCTGTCTAGGCAGGTAAAGAGGAACAGAAACATGGAATACTGTGGAGCCTTGGAAGGCTGAGCTTTTGGAAAAGCTAAACCCTCATTGCTGAGCCTCAGCAGTAATTTGAAGAATGTGATGCTCTTCATCTTTCTTGGGGTGCCTGTAGATTGAAGGACCATAAGTAGGTTGGTCTGGGTTTGACTTACCACTAAATTTAAGAATTTAGTGAAAACAAAGCCTTGAGAGCAGTGTGTTGTTTAATAGTTCACAAAGGCAGAGGCTTTCCAGATGGGACTAAGTGTCCGTTTCTTTCCCTAAAAAATACTGTCAAAAGTGTCAGCATGCAAACTAAGGACCCTGAAAGGAGAGCGAAGAAGAATTTGATTTAGCCCTATTTTGTGGGCTTCTACTGATGGGCAACAAATTACTTTTCAAAATTACATTAAAACAAAGTTTTAATGCATGATATTTTACATTACTAAGTTATGAGAGTTGTCATCTAACTTCAAATAAAGCTTTTCCATCACCTAGGGATTCAGCATTCTTTTAAATTAATGTTCTTAGCAGTAGTAATAAGAAAATGAATTTTAAAGTTTTTCTCCTGAGAAAAATATCTTCCTCTGGTGAAGTTCCTTTGGCTTCACAGCAGTGTAGTGTGCCTGAAGAAAATCTCACCACTTGGCATTCGGTGCAGATGGTTAAACTCACTTTCTGTGCAATGGCCCTGTTTTGGGCAGTGCAGTGCTACAGAAATCCCTGCCTGATGTTCTGCTTGAAGAACGTGTGCAGGACTGGGGAGGGCGTGGTGTGGTCCATCAAGCTGTGGCACGTGCTCAGGGATGTGGAGTCTGTCCTCCCCTGTGCACAATGGTCCTCAGTGTTTGTTGGGAGGCTCTGAACCATCTGGGCATGAAATGCATTTCTCTGCATAGCTCCCACCAGGCTGCTCAGCCTGTTCTTGGCAGCACAGCTGCCTCGCTGCTCTGCTGCTAACAAGGTGAATTAATTGCACATCTGGAATTCCCAGGGTCGCGTTGCATTCCTGCCGCTGGGAACCAGGCGCTAACATTCAGCTTCCTACCATGCTGTATGGGCCCAAGTTTCAACACCACCACACAAGCTCAGAAAATTAGAAGTTCCTGCAGAAGGTCTTTAAATGCATTAATGTTTCATTTTCTTGTATCTGCTGGGGTTGATGTAGGAAAGCACTTTTTCCAGGAAACTCATTTGATGTTACACTGTCTCAGCAGTATCCCAGGCAGTGTTTGGTCCAACTTCAGCAACTCTGTTGGTCTCTTCTCAATCCGTCCTTTACAAGCAGCAAAGTAATATCTCCATCTGGAAATCTCCCTCGTACAAAACAGTAAGGAAAGGCTGTTCATCTACCCATTCTTTTTCTTTTTCACAGTTTCTCTGTTCCTGGATGGGCAGCCTTTAGCCTGTAGAAGGAATTTTGATCTATAGGTAGCTTTCCAAATCAAGGTCTGGTGTGGATACCTTGAGGTGTTTTGGAGCCTGATGTGAAGCAGATCTTGATCTCTTCTAATCTGTCAGTTAAATCAAGAGCTGCAGATCTTGCAGCTGGATGTATCAAGAAGTCTGGACTTAGCATTACCTTTGAAGGGTCAGCAGGGAAGCACCCAATTTTATTCTCTTTGTTCATGATATTCCAAAATAATCTTACAGAATTGCTTCTGTCCCTTCATGCTAAGCCGTGCTGCCTTCTTGAGTACTTGTGTTTTTTGGCTAAACTCTTTTCTCAGAAATAGCCACTGCATTAAGTAGTACTTTGTCCTTCATGTGTCTCCAGATGGGATGTGTGGGTGAACATGAACTCACACACTTGTGTGTTGTGACTTCCACAAGCACTGACAGTGTGTACAAATTATTCTCCAGAGGCAAAGTTGAAGGCATATTCTGGCTGTTACGTGGGAATCAGGAACTGGAGTGCAGTTCCTTCTCTGCTTCAGTATAAATTTGGAAGAGCTTTGCTTATAAATTCCCAAAACATATTTGAAACATAACTCAGTGGCAAGCTTTGTTTTGGAAATGACCTCGCTCCAGCAATGGTTTTGTCAAGTCTGTTTATCCCAATTTCTTCTGCAGCTTAATAGGCTGAGAAATAAAACCATTGTGTGTGGGTGGTTGAAAATGGGCTCTATGGATATTGCTGCAATTTGTGTTTCATAAATAATGGTAGCTTGTGCATAAGCCTGTAATTGACTGAAAATGCATTAAAAGTTAACATGAAGGCAGGTCAACTGCTGCTTAAAATCCATTGCTGGAGTCTCTTGGGAGGAGGGGAAGATGGAGAGGCAGGAGATACACAAACTGCAGCGTTAAACAGCATGATTCAAATGTGCTCAAAGTCAGTTTTCTTAAATGTTTACTGAAGAGGGCAAAACTTAAATACTTGAGAAAAGAAAGCTGTTGATTCTGTATCAGGCCAGGTGATGGATGCTCACAGCCACAGTATTATTCCCAAATAACAGTGCTGTTAATTATGGCCTGTGTCTGAAAAAAATCCGGGGCTGGTGAGTGGGAGTTGGAAAGGCTGAAGGGAGAGTAAAACTTCAAAATTCCAAAGAATTCAACATTCTGTGTGAAGAACATTTCTGGCCACTCCATGGCTGTACAGCCAGCAGTGCGTGAGTCAGTCTGGAGGGTCATGTTACTCCCAGAGCTGCTGAACTTGCTGCTGCTTAGAGCACTCATTGTATACAGACATATCACTTAATTTGTTCTTAATTAAGCTCAACAATACGAGCTGTGTGCTTTTGATATCTAATTCAGATAGGAGCAAAGCCAGGTGTTAGCTGTTGCAGGCTGTGAGCACATGTGGGTCAGGGGTGAGTGGGTAAAGTGCTGCCTTTTGACAGGGGAAAAGGCTTCAAAATGTTATTTAATAGAAATTAGTGGCTGATTATCATAAGTGACAGAGCCATTGAACTGGGTGGAGCAGCAGTGCTCCAGTGGGAGCTGGTGTGCCCACCTTCAGGAGGGCTGGGCCTGGAGCAGGGGCACCTCACCTGCACATATGGGCACCATACAGAATAATTTTCATTCTGCCTTTGGTCAGGACACCTTTGGCTCTGATCATCTGGGTTTGTTGAACTTCTGAGACTGAAGCATCACATGCTTTGACTTTAGGTGTGCTGGTTGAAAGAGCAGGGGGAGGACATTGAGCTGCAGAAGGGTGAGGCTCCTGGGAGGGCATGCAGAAGGAAAACAGGCTCAGGAAAACCTGCTGACATTCCTGCACTAACAACATTCACAAAATGCTTTTTTTTTCCCCTTTTTTTTTCCCCCTCAGAAGCCAGTAAAATCTAGTTGTCCTTTAAAGAAATGGTTTCACAATTCTCACCACATTATCTGATACTACATTTCTTGCAAGGTACTGCACTATAATCTAATAGACTTTTTTCTTTTTACAGGAAATCGTGTTTTTGCCAATTGGCTAAATACCTTATTTAAATAAGTTGTGGCCTCAGTTTTCTTTAGCTATTTAAACTTTTGGAGTTTGAAAGTAGTTTTTAGTCTCTTTCTTCTCAGCTATTCTTCCACCCCCACATCTCCACCTGTGAAAAGGTGCAGTTGGAGCTGAACATCAGGAATACTCCTCCAACACCTCCTACTGTCAAATTAAAATTTCTGAAGGGAAATTATTGAAATTATTTGCGCTGTAAGTTGAAAACTATGAGAATGACTTGAAAGTGGGTAAGACTTGTTGCTTTCTTGTGATTCCTGTGGAGGTGTGGTCTTACACAAGACACATTCATGAGAGATTCTTTTCCTTGTTGCTGAGGATCAAGGATGGAAAGTGGCCAGTTCAGTGGAAAGCTTTTGGTGCATCTTCTGTGGCCTGCTGCTGCCACCAGCTCTGGTCTTTGTGGGGCTGTGGTATTGGCAGTTGTTTTCTTCAGATTTTACTGGATGGTAGTTGTATCTCCAACATGAGAAAAACTCTTTAGAAAATGTAATCTTGCTTGGTCACCAAGGTCCCACAGTTTCATGGAATGGGTGGGAATTGTCAGTTTTCAAGGGCTGTTATTGCTGCATGCACTGTTGGTGTTGTCATTGGACTGTCAGTAATGAAAGGAAGGTAATAACTGCATTCTTCTGCCAAGAATAAAAGCAAAAGACGAGTTTTGTCTTTTCTGCGTACATAAATTTTTCTGGGGTTTTTTTTTCTTCTTTTCTTGGGTAAAACTCCTGTTTTGTGAGAGTAAACTCCCACTTTCCTGTGTTCCTTCAGTTGTGGGAGTGACCTGTTTTCACCCATCCCTATTGTGTATGGGTTGTGGAGGAGCTTCTGGACCTTTGATACAAGTAAATGAACTTTCCAAGGATCCCAACGCCCAGTAACACCAACCCAGCTTGTTTTGGTTCAGATACTGGTTGCAGGAGGTGGCTTTGCAGTCCTGACACGTGGAAGAGATGGAGCCCTCCATAAAATGGCCCATGGCATCCTTGATCATCTGTGATCTGCTGTGCTTGCCAAGCATAAAGGGCCTTTTTAAAACGAGCTTTTATCATTTGTGCTGAAAAAGGACTTTGAGGCTTCCTGTGCAGCTAGGATTTTTGTGTTGGACATGCGATCTTCCCAGTCCCCAGTGAATAAACACAGCTGGCTGTTTTGGGAAATGGACTTAACATCTTTGCATCAAAGCTGTGCAAATAAGGCATCAAGCTGTACTGAATTAATAGATAAGGTTTTCTGACTTTTACACTGACTTAAAAGTGATCAAATAAAAAAATGCATTTTTCGCAAGGCTGCCTTCAGCCCAGAGCAGGGGGAAATAAGCCTCCCCCCTTTGGATACATGACTAAAACAAGCAGCCTCAATGACCTATCAATGTTGGATTATCATGCAATAATTTACTGGGCAGCCTTTTGCTGTCCAGAGCCGCCCACGCACAGGAGTCAATGGTGCCTTTGTTTGGGAGCGCTGGAAGAATGCATGATCTAATGGGGTGGTGGGAGTTTGCCTTCATTCCAGCATGCTCCAGGCTGTGCTCATTCCCCCAGTGTCCCAAACACATTTCCTTCCTCTGTCCCCATCTTAGAACGGGCTCCCAGAAAAAACAATCCATGTTTGTGTCTCTGTCAGGCTTTTTTAAAACCCCAGCACCCGTCTGTGGAGCTCCACATGCCAGAATCTTTGGTTTGGTAGGGCATGGTTTAAGACTGTTAAAATCCTTCAGGCCTTTCTTCATGATATATGCTCATAAATCTTGAGGCTCTTCAGGTGAGGACAAGAAAATAAACCTCAGATTTATTATTACTAGTTTGTGTTCCTGTAAAGGCCACAGCTCAGAATGTGAGAACTGTTGTCTGTGCTTCTGCATGGAGTTATTTCCCTAGTCGAATTCCTCAGAAAGTGGAAATCCTTTACTTTCCTTTTTCAAATGCTGGATATTCCATTTGCTTGGGCAGTTCCAATGCTCTTATCTTCCTTCTCCCCTACAAATTTTCTCAGAAAGCTAGGCTGTAGTTGTAAAAGGACACTTGCTCTAGAACTTAAAAATTTTCTTGATTTTGGTTCATAAGTGTGTTTTTTTCATGTACATGCGATGCAAGCGATATAATTCAACACTTATGTGTCTTGCAGGCTGTTGTTGTTTAATGAAAGTACTTTATTCTGAAAGAACAAGTGTCTCCAAGTGTTTCTCACTCTCCTCCCCTCCTTATAAACTGTCCTGCTCTTGTTACCCATCCGCATGCTGAAAAATCCTATCCCATTCCCATTAGATGGGACAACTCATTCTCCTTAAATACTGCCCTGTCATTTGCTGCCCCTGTGATCAGGAGGGAAGGCTCTGGCAGGGTTGCTAGCATGAGAGGCTGAACAAAATACTGAGATAGCTGAGAATTTGGAGTGGCCAGTTGGCTCAAGATGCAGGAATTGCTCTTGAAGAAGACCTTGTGAACTTGCTGGCCTCTGTCTGCTGACATCCAGGTTTCTGTCCCCTGCAGGGAACACACTGCTTGTGTCAGGTTCTGGGATCTGTGTGTCTGGGAGAATTGGAGCCAGTCTGTTTTGCTCATGGCTGGTCCAGCATTGTGTTGAGTGCTAGGAGAGATGATGGTTCAAGAAGGGCAGAGCTGAGGCAGGAATAAGAGTGAGATGGAGCACATTTTGGTCTAGTAGCTGGGAAAGCTGGCATATCTTCCTGGGAATGATGGGGAAAGAGGTTCAAAGAAAAAGACATAAAGAAATGCCAATTATATTTGATTGCTCTCTGCCCTTCACTGCAAAATGGAAATGAAATCCAGTCAAAAAGTACTAAGTAGGCTCTATTTGTTACTGGGTTTGTTTTCAATTATTTTAACCTTTACTAAGACATAGGTTGTCAGCAAGTATCTGTGTGAGAAAAGCTGCCTTGAAACAGGAGCCAACCAAAAGAGAAACAGTAAAGTTTAACCATTTCATTACTGCCCAGTGGATTTTTTAGAAAACAAATCTGCAAAGTGTAGTCTGCCCAATGCAGTCTTCTCAGGTGGATTATTTTTTCCCCAGCAAAGCTCAGTGGCTTTGTATGCAGGAGAGGTAGCATCGATTCTTTCCATGTGCCAGTCCCATGTGCAGGGCACTCAAGTGGACCGATAATGAAGGAGGCTGAGTGTCCTCTGGGCTTATCTCACCCAGGCATCTGCTCACAATTCAACACTTGTAGTCATCGTGCCAGCTGGCGGGACAGTTTTCCTGGTGTAAATTATCCATCCGTTCTGAGGGGCCTGAATACAAGGAGGTCTTTTGTGTGTAGAACGAATTCCTAACTTCAGGGAAAAGGGAGGAGTTTCTGAAGATCTAAATGGCATTGGCTTATATGGGTTTTAGTGTGGCACATTTCCTGGTGGACCTTGGGATACTGAATTTGGCGATGACCCAGCTGAGGGAGGGCTGTAATTGCTGATGACAGCTGCCCAAGCCCAGCAGTGTGAGCAGGTTGTTCGGGGCAGTGTCCCCTGAATGAAACAATGCTGAACATTTTCTGCTGCCTCTCTGGGCACAGGACTTGTTCATTCCTTTGAATCTGTAATTGCAATATTGTCTTGAAAGCTTGTATGTGTGCTTGCTTATAGTAGAGAAAAAGATTAAAGTGTTTTTTTTTTGTCATCCTGAATTGTCAGAGGGAGCTGGTTATCATGTCACATCACTTGCTGGTGAACAGCTCCATGCCTCAGAAAAGATGCATTTTTAAAATGTGTGGCTCATGATTTTGAGCTCTGGATGCTTTAAACACACATCAGGTTGTACTTGTGAAGCACTAAGCTCATGGTCACTGATTCCAGCATCTGGAGTTCTTCCTGCAAAACAGATCTGTCACTTCTCAATACACACGGGGAGATGCTACCTGACAGTTGACATTGTCAGACAGTTCTAAGCCAGGCTGAGCTCCAAGTCAGGACTGGCTTCTAGGAAGAGGAGAACAATGTCTTTTTGTCTTCTGAACATAATGTTTAAAAGTGCCTTTCACCTGGTTATTGCTGTCACCATTTCTTAGCGTAATATCTGTATATGTTTATTCAGCCTGGCAAGACATGAAAGCAACCTGGGCTGCTTATCTTTGCTAGAAAAAGTCTCTGCAGCCTCAAAGAACTGCCAGGCTGTTAAGCACAGTATTTATGTTCAGTGTGAACAGTAGGGAAACACATTTCCACACTGTGTCAGCTGGTCTTGGGTAAACTCCATTGTTCCAGCAGTATTTACCCAGCAAGGCACTGCACAGCCAGTCTCTGTGCATTAACTGCATTCCTCTTTAATGCCATTAACTGCACTGCTCAAGGAGTTACACTGCCAGCTGCCATAAATGCCTTTTTCATGTCGGTTGCTCAGCTGGGAGGGGTTTGAATGCATTTTCTTGGCCTGCCACATAAAACTGGAGATGAGAAAGGGAGGGTCCTTGCCATTTAGCAGAAGGGGTTCTCAGGGATAATGTTTTCACGCTGCCCAGGGTGCAGTTGGCATGTGCTGTGCCTTTAGCTGAGCTGGGGCTTTCACAAGGAGCAGTAGGAGACCTTGTCAGGAAACAGGGATCATAATTCAGTTATAGTGGAGATTGAAAAAAGTAGTTATTTTCTGGGGCAAGCAGCCTGTGACCCAGCCTTTCATCTAGGGCAGAAAGCTGTGTGTGTGAGTGAAAGCACATGCTCAGCCCCCTCATCATTCCCAGGATTCTTTTGAAGCATTTCCTCCCCATCTTGATGAAGCCTGAACACCAGGGGTTTTGCCTCACACCAGAGGAATGCAGTACTAGTAGAAAACTAACCACCCCAATTCAAAAGAGCAGGGTATTCCTGACAATTCAGCTGACATTGTTTGATGAAGTGACTTTCATTGTTGTCTCTGGCTTATTTTTTATCCCCTCTTGACTTAAGGAATGGCTGCTCTTGCCTGATGTTTTCCTATTTTCACTTGTCATCAAAGTTGCCCAAAGAAATCCCACCAGGGCTGACTTTCAGCATTATATTTTGCTTTATCTTACCATGTGTGCTCTCTCATTAAGCTGATGACACTTTTACTAGTGATGAAACTATGATAGTAGTTGTGGTTTTTAGTTGCTCTCCATCCAAGATGTTGGTGAAGTTCTGGGATAGGCTGCCAAGTTGCAGGTCAGCACATTGGGGTATTCCTGCAGAAGAAGGAGGAAGTATTTGCTTCCTGGACCCCTTGCCTTTTACCTGGAAAAGGTGTGAAATGTATCCTGAGTTTGTTTACCATGGACCTGAAAAAGATCTTTGTGTGTCTCCAGCCTATTGTCTTGTGTCTGTCATGAGTTCCTGCATGTGCACTTTGTTCCTGCCTCAATATTTTACCTTCAGTGTGGCAAAGAGAAGAGCCCATGTAGTAAGAGAAACAGGAAAGTTGGGAGGGTCTGATTTGTACACAGGATGCCTGCTTCTTACCTTTATTGCAGTTCATGAGAAAAACACTCAAAGTACACAGGAACAAGATTCATCTCTTGTACTGGGCAGGAAGAGGAGGGAATGCCTAAGCTAAGTAGTACTGAGTGTTGATCCTTTGGAAGAAAGCAGTTTGGCATTAATGGTGGTGCTTGCTTCTCACTTGTCTTCTGTGTGTAAGAACATCTTATTAAATAATCAACCTCAAACCAACAGTAAGGTGCTACTTACATAGCAAGAGCCATGACTGTGAATGTCTGGCTTCCAGTCTTGTGCTTAGGTCATCCATGATCCATGCACACGTGATATAAATAGGAAAAGGTATTTTGTAGGAAGTATCAGCGGGCTTGTATCTGTATAATGTCCCAGCTGTCCTGCATGTCACACACAGACAATACTATTTGGTGGGTAGTTTAAACACCAGATTGGTCTTTTTCTATTCTTGGGTGTCATGGTTTGATACTGGCCAAATGCCAGATATCCACAAAGTTCAGTTACTTTTGTTACAG
This sequence comes from Onychostruthus taczanowskii, assembly GCF_017590055.1. Classification (NCBI taxonomy): domain Eukaryota; kingdom Metazoa; phylum Chordata; class Aves; order Passeriformes; family Passeridae; genus Onychostruthus; species Onychostruthus taczanowskii. The sequence continues at coordinate 3,861,264 of NW_024504233.1, forward strand.
CTGAGCAGAGGAGAGGAGAAAAAATTAACAAAGGGATCATGAGTTGAGATAAGGACTGGGAGAAAACACTTTAAGGGCAATAGTTACAAAAAAGTTAAAAAGTAAATTTATTATTAACAGAGTGAGAGGAGGATGATGAGAGATAAAAGAAGCCTTTAAAGCACCTGTTTTCCCCCAGACCCTCCTTCTTTCCTACCAACAGTGCAGGAAGACAGGGCATGGGTGTTTTAGTCAGTTCATCATTTGAGATCTTTTTGTTTTCACTCAGGGAGAGGAGTCTTTGCTATGCCGTGGGGTCCCTCCCATGGGCAAATAGTTGTCCCAAAGCTGTTGTGGCAATGGGTCATTTGTCCACAGGGTGCAGTTTTTTAAGGATAGTCTGCTCTAGTTTGGAATCAAGGGCTTTTTCTCTCTGTCTCTGGAAGCAAAGGCCCTCTCTTTCTCTAGTCGATCTCCTGCTAGATCCCAACTTTCCCTGCCATCACTTTTCCCATTCGCTGCAAGTGGATCTCTGCATCCCCTGTGGACTTCAGGCATTCCAAGGGGACAGTTTGTTTCACCACGGTCCTCACCATGGCCTGCAGAGGAGTCTCAGCTCTGATGCTTGAAGCACCTTCTCCCCTATTTATTTCCCACTGATCTTGGTGTCACCGTGTTGTTTTCCCTCACATGTCCTCACTTCCTCCTCTTCTCTGAGTAGAAGAAAAACTGCTGCTTGTAGGTACCATTGTCAACAAGTTCCAGTGATTCAAAGATTGTTGTAAGATCCCACAGTGCCAAGAAGTTGATCTTGTCTAGGTTGATCTTGTCTAGATCTTGCCAGGGAGTTGCTCGCCGTGTTTTCACTGCTGACCATGCAGCCCCATTGCCATTGTGCAGGCAGTGGTGGCTGCTGTGGCTCTGTTTAAGGCCTCTCTGTCACCGGGAGGAGCAGCTGCCACCCCTGCCCTCCTGCCTGCAGCACGGCTGGCTGGGGGTGGCCAGGCAGGCAGGGCTCGTGTGGGCTGCCCCGAGACGGCGTTGGCTGTGGTGCATTGCCACGGGCCACGCCAGGGCTGGCCCCCAGCAACGGTGCTTTGCCAGCCCTGGGAAAAAACTGTGTTGGTGCTGTTCTGATTTTCTTCTTCAATATGTCATCACAAAGACGTTACCAACCTCTCTAACTGGGCCACCAGCATGTCCATCTCCAGAGCCATCAGAGATTGGCTCTCTCTTGGACATGGTGGAAGCTTCTAGCAGCTTCTCACAGGAGCTACCCCTGTGGGCCCCCTTGCTGCCAAAAACCAGGCTGTGCCAAACTAACACATCGAGGGACGTAATTTTTCAGGTGCTGTATATCTTGACTTTTACTTTATTTTTCTTAGGTGTCCTGGTTTCTGGACCCTTTGCTGTGCTTCTCCTGCTCCTTTGGCTCCTCCCTTGTGCCATACAGGCTTTGGGTGTGACTTGCTAATGCAGGCTGGCCCCTGGCCTAATCACTGGGGGCCTGCAGGGCAGCTCCGTGGTTCGTGACCTAATTCATGGCTGTCGGGTTGTGCGTGTGCTCTTTGAGGACACTCTGTTCTTGGTCCATGGTGCCTCTGCTCTGCTCTCACGTGTGAAGGAGGTGAACACTTCAGCAAGTGCCAAGCCTTATGTTAAAATTTAACATGGTACAGTTCATTCATTTTACGAGTTGAGGTTAAATCTGTGTGACTTTTGCAGGTTGAAAAAACCTGTTTCTCAATCAGCTGAAACTCTTCTAGTAGCTTTTTTTTTTTTTTTTTGATCAGCAAAAGAACCAGTGATGGCTGCAAGTTCTGCTTAGAGCACTGTTTTTCTTGGAAGTGGTGGAAGCATAAAAGAGCATGGCAGGGACTAAACACCCGAGGTTTTATTCCAAACAAACTCAACGTTGTTTTAGCAAGCTCCCTACATGCTCCAGGATGTCCTAATTGTACACAGTCTGCTTGCTGAAGTGGAGCAAGAACAGCTGGTACACAGCTGTAGCTCCTCCTGGGAACCCTTGGCCAGTGTGGATAACAGACGAAGGTGGCTGAAGAGTGTTGTGGTCCTTTTCTCCTAATGGGTTCTCTCAGGGATGTGACTCCCCTGGGCAGCTGGTTTATGTTCCTGGGGATAGATGCTCAAGTTTCTGGAGAAGAATCGTGAGAGAGGATGATGTGCTGATTGCCACAGACCAGTTAGGAGGGGAACAGAGGGCAAGGAGGTGGATTTTCTTTCATTTTTCTAGGAATGGAGAACATGGGTAGCTTGGAAATCATTGCACTCTGATCTGAAAAATGCCTTGGTGACTTTAGTCAGGTGATGTGGGAAACTTAAACCTCATTTTGTTTTTCCCAGGGAATGAGTAGAAGAGGGCTGTAGTTGGTAGGTTCAATGCTGGAGGAAGTGCTTTATGAGCTGTAAAAAGAGATTAAGGTATTGTCTATGTAGGGAGGAAGCAGAGGTACAAGCCAGTGTGACTTACTCCTCTCTGGTTAATACTGTTTCTCCCATGCATATATTTGGGAGAAATATCATCAAGTGTCATTATTAACTTGGGCCTAGCTTAAGTACGCACAAACTACTCATGGGTCTCATGTAGTCTGTCATCTGTTAGGGATGTATGTGGAAGAGAATTGCAGCTTCTGAAATGTGTTTGGTTGCACAGAAGCCTGTAGGTCTCTATTCAGCCTGTCCTCAGTCTGCTTTCACCGTTCCTTCACCTTGTCTTTGGTTAGAGATACAATACCAGACTGGAAGAGATACTTCTGGTGTTGCTGGACACGCTCATCCTTCTGCATAATGCTGGGAGATGTTTCTCCAGAGAGAGAAATGCAGCGCAGCTCTTTCCATTCTTTCTCAGTTTTGAGTCTTTCTCACAGGCGTGTCCTCTCCCCCCCACAGGAAAAGCCTTTGACATCACGTACGTGCGCCTCAAGTTCCACACCAGCCGGCCCGAGAGCTTTGCCATCTACAAGCGCACGAAGGAGGACGGCCCGTGGGTGCCCTACCAGTACTACAGTGGGTCCTGTGAGAGCACCTACCACAAAATCAACCGTGGCTTCATCCGCACCGGGGAGGACGAGCAGCAGGCGCTCTGCACCGATGAGTTCAGTGACATCTCGCCTCTCACCGGGGGCAATGTGGCCTTCTCAACGCTGGAGGGACGTCCCAGTGCCTACAACTTTGACAACAGCCCTGTGCTGCAGGTATGTGAGCAGGACTGTGTCGGGCAGCTGGTCTGAGTTGAGTCTTCTGTTGAGGAGTCATTGTTCATGGTGGCTGTGTGCTGACTGGGCTGCACTACAGCCCTTACTCATAGTGAAAGGCCCTTGCACAGCTGAGTTGGGGTGGAAAATCCACAGAGACTCTTTTGAAGGAGGAGTTGAACTCTTGAGTCTGTTGATAGCAAGTTTATGGTACAAAAAAGCAAACCTGGTGGCATTAAGGGTGATTTGTCAGTAGGCATCATGGAAGTCTTCAGAGAATGAATGTAAATCTGCCAACTTAGAAAGCAGCTGTGGACATTCTGCTGTTGTTTCACATACAAGGACACAGAGAAGATAAAGTCTCAGTCCAGTTAATATTTAAGGTATCTTCATATATAGTTCAAACAGAAAAAAGTAAGAAATATAAGATTATTCTAAATACATAAAGCATTACAGGAATCCCTACCCTGTTCTCTTACATGTATGGTGAAGCAGAGAAGTTTGATTTTATCCCTGATATTTTTGTCTTACAAGTGGCTTGGCAAGGGGGCTTTGGCAGGGTTTTTTTGTTGTTGAACATTCTTGAATGGTTTTTTTTGCATTCACAGGAGTGGTTGGGCAGTGGTCAGGAGTATACTAGAGCACCAGTTTATCTGATTTACTTGCCAGTTTTTGTGTTCTGCTTGATGACTTCTCCAGTTTATATTGCAACAAGGAGCTAAACCTGTGGGGTTTGCCTCTCTGGGGCTTGTTGTCTTCCTTTCGGAGCTGTAATTACCTTCACTTCCCTTTGCTCTTAAAGTAGCAGGAGTAGTCTGAGACAGACACCCAGCAGGCTCAGGGCTTTCCTGTTTCCCATTCCCAGGCAGGAGAGCAGAATCTGGTGGGGTTGCTTCTGCAAACTAAAATGAAATGAAAAAATAAGATTAATGGGAAAGGACAAAGAACTTCTGAAGTGGAAAAGATCCAGTTTGGCCACCTCATTGGTGTAGCCAACCCTTACAGAAAACCATGTCTTATCGTTAAAGGTGAATAAGGAGATGTCAAGTTAGCAATTGTGTAATTTTCTGGTAAGTGTCTCTGTGTAAGGAATAGAGATCTGACTACCAGTTTCCTAAAATACATACCAACCCCTGGTGTTGCTTTTTAAAACTGAAGTAAATGTGTATATTGTGATTGGTATTTCCATGTGTTTACATCAGTGTTTGTAATTCAGTAAATAAACACTATGTTACTGGCTGAGCAGTGACACAGGTGCTGCGCAGTTGTACATACAGTGTTGTTTCTTTGTGTTCTTTTGTATGGTGTTTGAAGGAAAACAGCTTTGTAGAGGGTATAATAAAACCAAGGAGGTGCCAGTGTCAGTGCCTGGTGGAATGTGATATGAAATTTGGCAACAGGCTGTGTGTGCTGGCTGCTGCTGCATGAAGGCAGGGCAGTGTGTTACAGACACTGTGTAAATATTATTAAAAACTCTTGTGTTTCAAGTCAGATCTGTCTGTTTTTCTTCCTCAGCCTCCCCCAGCCTCACTCATTTGTCTGTCTGTATCTTTTAGTCTGGTGCAATATGCCTGCAGACAAATGTACCCTAAAGCTTTTCCCATTGGTGCTGCATGGCTGTGCAGGAAAACTGCAGCCAGACAGATACGTACAATTAGCAAGCTGGCATAATTGCCTGCCCTGCACTTTTTACTGGAGAGGTTATTCAGTGCTTCCCAGCTGAAAGCAGTCAGGATGTGAAGAGGCATTGGAAAGGGTCTCCAGAGAGGAGAAAGGGTCAGGAAAACCCATTTGAACTAAGAGGATGTGGCATAAGGCTTCTGGGGCAGGAGCATGTGAGCTCCTGAGGTGCAAAGGGGAAAACAATGAGGAAGGACCCAGCTGCTGAGGAGTGACTTTAATAGAACTGCTAATGGCTGTACTCTCTCAAGGGAAAGGGTGTTTCATCTGATGGGATTTCTGTCTGCTCTAGGAATGGGTGACAGCTACAGATATTAGAGTGACCCTCAACCGTCTGAACACATTTGGAGATGAAGTTTTCAATGACCCAAAAGTTCTCAAGTCTTACTACTATGCAATTTCTGATTTTGCTGTGGGTGGTAGGTGAGTAGACAATAAAACTCTGTTCTTACTAAAGTTTTTGGTTAGTTTTACTAGACTCCTTTAAAAATACCAATATAGGCAAATAATAAAAAGAATTAACTAAAATGAAAAACAAAAGAAGAAATTTTTTTCTGCTCTGTGGTATGTGTGGTTTTGAATGTGTTTTTAAATTATTCTCTCCTGTGCCTGCACTCTCGAATAAGAGTAAGTAGAAAATCTCTGTCTCTACTTCACTTATATTGAAGAAGCTATCTCCTTTGGAGGTCTGGAACATGGTACAACATGATTGTGGTTGTCCATTCCTGTTGCCAAAGTCTGTTATGGAATGTTTTAACCTTAAGTAGTTGATGATAAAATGTTTTACTAAACAGAGGTGAGACCACTGCAGGGTTTTGGAGTGTTTGCGTATGGCGGTCCTAAGACTGGGATTTGGCCACATGGGCATTTGTATTGGCTGCACCAGCAGTCTGGAAGTCCCTGGGCTTCTGTATTAGTCCCCTTCGTGCTATTTAATTTCCTACTGATACCACAATAGCCCACACTCAGTGAACGTACAGTGTTCTAGGCTCTCACAGGAGAGAAGTTGTGGAAAATTTACTAACATAAAGTCAGCTAAATCTTTGCTTCTCCTGCTCAGGTTAGTCTGAAGACTGCAAAGGAGTTAGTTAACTTTCTTCCCTTTGTTTCTATGAAACAAAGAGCCTACCTCTTTGTTTCATAGAATGGTTTGGTTTGGAAGGGACCGTCGGAGACAAAGGAGTTAGTTAACTTTCTTCTCTTTGTTTCATAGAATGGTTTGGTTTGGAAGGGATCTTCAGAGATCGTCCAACCCCCATCATGGGCAGGGACACCTTCCACTATCCTGTCCAGCCTGGCCGTCGGAGATTATCCAACCCCCATCATGGGCAGGGACACCTTCCACTATTCCAGGTTGCTCCAAGCCCTGTCCAGCCTGGCCTTGGACACTTCCGGGATGGGGCAGCCACAGCTTCTCTGAGCAGCCTGTACCAGTGTCCCACCACCCTCATTGATTCCTTATGTCCAATCTAAATTAAAATTTGAAAGATGTTTAAAATTACTGCCCCTTGTCCCATCACTACAGGCCCTGATAAAAAGTTTCTCTCTGTCTTGTAAACCCCTTTTAGATATTAGAAGGTCTCCTTAAGGTATCCATGAAGCTCCCTCTTCTCCAGGCTGAATGACAGCTGTTCTGTTCTCGATTTTGTTGTAATCATTTACCTGCAAATTTCTCTCATCTCAGATTTTGAGATCTGGGCCCTGTTTTTTGGTGTTGCTTTGCTAATGACCTGGAGCCCTGGAGTTTCAATCCCTGTTCCTTATCTCTCCTGAACCAGATGCAAGTGCAACGGGCACGCGAGTGAGTGTGTGAAGAATGAGCTTGGGAAGCTGGTCTGCAACTGCAAGCACAACACCTTCGGGGTGGACTGTGAGAAGTGCCTTCCTTTCTTCAACGACCGCCCGTGGAGGAGAGCGACCGCCGAGAGCGCCAACGAGTGCCTGCGTATGTGCGGGGACAGCCTGTCTGGGCCAGGGTCCCTGCCTCTGCTGGCAGCCACAAGCTGGCCCTGCCTTCTTTTAACTTCAGTCACAGCATTAAGCACAGTTTGTGGGACTCTTGGTCATTCCACTCCTGTCCTGTAGGAGCTTTCTGGTAGATCCCTAGGAATGGGCATCTCCTTTCTGAAGAAGGATGGGAACTACCCATCTTTCCTAAAAAAAGAGGTGTTCTGCAAAAATGTAGAGAAGGATGGGAACTACCTAAAAAACTACTATCTTTCCTAAAAAAAGAGGTGTTCTGCAAAAATGTACAGGCTTGTACTTTATGATACCCATGGGGAAAATATCTGTTTACTATGCTGGAGTATAATTGGCCTTTTTGTGTTTGGGTTATTGCTTTTTACAGTTACTTGTTGATTATTTAGCCTAATTTCCGGACCACAAATGCAGATCTCTGTCACAGAACACCAATTTGCTTGGTGTTTTGTCCCAGACCACAGCTCCTGGTAGTTTACTTTATGGGGAAGCTTTTTCAGACAGAAAAGTTTTCTTCCTGTCTGACCTCTGTGTGTCTAGATAGGTTCCAGCTGTTTGTGGCTTCCCTCAATGGGGTGGTGAAATTGGGATGTCCTGCTGTCTAGGGATTTGCAATCCAGGGGACAAGCTCTCATTACAGCACGGAGTAGCCTCATGTTACCTTTTCATGCTTGTTTGGATGACAGGGATTGGTGGTCCTGTGTGGGAGGACAATATTTTGGCAGCCTGATGTTGAAAGAAGCGTGGTAGAAAATGCTGGTTTTCTTTTGGGCATTGATGAGCACGGTCTCAAGTTTGTTTCAGGTCTCAGAGTGGTTAAAAGCTCCTTCCCCAACTCATCTACAGCGGGTGGGATTTGTGCTGTGGGGACAGGCTGGTCACTGACAGCGCCGTGTCTTTGCAGCGTGCGACTGCAGCGGGCGGTCCCAGGAGTGCCACTTTGACCCCGAGCTGTACCGTGCCACGGGCCACGGCGGCCACTGCACCGCCTGCGCCGGCAACACCGCCGGGCCCCGCTGCGAGCGCTGCCGCGACAGCTTCTACCGCCTGGCCAGCGAGCAGGACTGCCTGCCCTGCAGCTGCAACCCCGTCGGTGAGCGCTGCTGCGAGCACGGCTGCTTGCACACTTCCACGCACAAAACACACCTCTTCTTTCCGTCATGCAGCTCATTGCCAGCTCCGGGGTAAAAAGAGGGAGGGGAGGGGTTGTTTGGATTTCTTTTTTTCCATGTAGGAAATGTTTATTGGGTTGTATTTTGGTTTAAGTTATCCTTGGATCTAAATGGAGTGAGGGTGACAGGGGCAGATAGTCACCTCTGCAGCACTTACTCCTTTGAATGTATTCTGAAATAGATTTTTTTTCCACTGTGTATGTGTTACCCTAGATGCTACCAGTACTAAAGAACTCATTTAAATTCTTAATAACCAAGATGATGTGAGTGGGTATTTCTGGAAGTTGTTCATGCTGAGAAATTGTAGTGAACTTTAGCTGCTGCATCAGTTTCTCCTACCAAGTATCCAAGCACTATAAATACAAACCAGTGAAACATTAAACACAAAAGGGGGTGGGGTGAGATAAAACAAAGTAAACTCAAAATCTGTAGTTAAACTCCAATTTAAAAAAATGGGAACGGGGGTAATTCTGGCAGGAGAATAACTCTTTTGTTGTGAAGGGAACCACTTAACCTGTAAGGAGTGATCCCATCACTTCACCAGCCCACAGCAAGTAAGGTGGAAGGAAGGAAAAGGGTAACACATAGTAAGATATGATATGAGGTTTCAAAAGAGTAGCTGACATAAGTAATTGCTTGCAGCATGCCCTAAAAGCAGCCAGGGAGAGGTCTGCCAGGGTGCATCTCCTATCTAATTTTGTCAAGGAGTCATTCAGTTATGAAATTTTTGACCAATAAAGGCCCTTTCTTCTGACGGCTTTCCTGGATCTTTGTGTTAGACCTTATTTTAAGAGGGGTGTGGGTTGGTGTGAGCTGAGATGGTTGAAAAGATGCAGGGAGGTGACTTCTCAGGTCTTTAAGGACAGCTTTCAAAGCCTTTTATAACTTAGCCATTAGCTTGTGTGCCATGACGCACTGACACCCAGAGTGTATTTCAGTCTTCTGGATATGTTTGGATTGGTATTTTTTTGTCAAGTACTCTTTTTTCCTAAATAATCCTAAGTGGGAGTGCAAAGGGGATTTGAACTTTGGCTGTATAAGGTAAAGGTTTTGTGAGTTCTTCTGTCCCGCCCAGCCTAATCATCTTATAACTCTTCACTTTGCTGTAATCTTCTCGTGTGGATTGAAGTGGAAACAAGCAACTATTTCTGTATATTAAAATATTTTTCTCCTGCTAGTTAACTCTTACAGTGCTGACAGCTCTGAGGCTGGCAGCTACATGGATGCTTGGGAGAAAGCATTTTGTCCCTACGGATTGAAGAAACCTGCTACTGTTTTTTGTGCAAGACCACTTGAATGGAGCAGTACTGAGGAAGGCATCCTTCCAAAAATGAGAGTTTTGCTCATGAGTTTACTAGGATTCATAGTGGCACATGCAGCCTTGTTCCAACAAGGTAGTTTACTCTTTAAATGCAACTTAGGAATCAAGGAAAGAAATTGGAGTGTGAAAGGGAGAGGTCAGGGAAAAGTGAGATGCTTATTAGGGGGAACACAAGGGATTCAGGGAATAAAATCTTGGAAATTACATATTGCAGAGTAAAACAGATGTGGAATTGGAGACATGCAAATGTAGCATTGAGGATGAAGCAGGAGAAGGCAATTTGAAGTTAAAATTATATTTTATATATAAAAAGGTTGGTAGGAGTAAAAAGGCTGAGTATCGTTTGGGAAGACTAGATAAGAGTTCATCTGTCTAGAGCTACCAAAGGGGAAATCCCTGTGAACTAGAGGCAGTCTTTAGGTAGCTGTCACTCATCAGCTTAAGGCTGTGCTTCCTCCTTTCTTCTTCCTATTTCTTGGCTGTTTTGTAAAGTTTGAGTAGCTGATGGAGCCATATGTGTGTGCTGAGGTGCCTGTCCCTGCTGTCCCACAGGCTCCCTCAGCACACAGTGTGACAGCTACGGCCAGTGCAGCTGCAAGCCTGGTGTGATGGGGGACAAGTGTGACCGGTGCCAGCCAGGGTTCCACTCCCTCTCTGAAGCTGGGTGCAGGTAAGGAGGATTGCAGCTCTCTGAAAGGAAAACTAGGCTTTTTTTAAAGCTTTCTCTATGTGGCTCTTACTGAACTAACCTCTCTCCTGACTCCCCAGGCCCTGTTCTTGCAATGCTGCTGGCAGCACAGGGGAGTGCAACGTTGAGACAGGGCGGTGTGCGTGCAAGGACAACGTGGAAGGATTCCACTGTGAGAGGTGACTTTCTCTTCCCATGGCTTTGTTTCAAGAATGAAAAACATTTGAGCGAGGACCTGGGGTTAAGCATCAGGGAAATTAATTCTTTTTCCTTTGCATCTTCAGATGCAAACCTGGATTTTTCCATCTGGAGTCCTCCAATCCAAGAGGCTGTACCCCCTGTTTCTGTTTTGGACACTCTTCAGTCTGCACCAGTGCTGTGGGCTACAGTATCTATAGCATCACCTCCAACTTCGAGTTTGGTAAAATTGAGCTTTCCTTTGTATCTCAGGTTGAGTAGTAGACTCAAGTCAGAAGCTGTAAAAAACCCCAACTCCTTCTTTTCTGTGCAAGACCACAAACCTTGGGCAGGCAGATCTAGGATCCTTCTTTTGGAAGTGCTGAAGCTTCCATGTTTGCAGCTTGTTTGTTCAGATGGGGAGGCATGAATTCACAGCTCTGGCCTCAGGCACACATTTATTGTACACCGTGCAGGTGCAAGTGGGAATTGCAAACAGAAGCCTTTTATAGCCTGAGAGGTGTGCTGACAAAGCAGAGTTTCCTCAGTTCTAGAACCAAGTCAGGACTTTCTGATTGAGAGGAACAAAATCACTTTAGATTTGGGGTCTGCATGGCTCTGGATAAAACACAGTTGTGTTTCCAGTGAGTCAGTAAGCCCAGGAAAAATCAGTTTCTTTCATGCAGTCAGTTTCATGTGTATGCATGTTTTCATGCTACATAGTCTGAAAATAACATATTTTTAATTAAAATTCTAGTGGAGAACAGTTCATACAAAGGCTGCAGCTCTCAACAAATCATAGGGGCCTACAGGTTTTTCTGTCTCTGCTTAAGCTCTTTAGAAAAGAAGGTTTTGGACAAGTAATCATCAGAGGGTTTAAAGTTCAGAGGTTTCAAGTCAGCACTTGAGTCAGGGGCTTAAATTGGAAAGATGGTGTTTACTGACTAAATTCTTCTGCACAGCTGCTTTCTGCAGCCTGTCAGTGCCCATGCACATTAGATTAGCTAAGACACGAGCAACGTGATGCAAGAAGTGTGTGCGAATCTCCATCTTCCACGGGTGTTAATTCTTGCCCATCTGATTCTTCAGGAGAGGATGAGTGGCGTGCTGAGCAGCGTGATGGCTCAGAAGTCTTGCTGCAGTGGAGTGCCGAGAGCCAGGATATCTCCGTTATCTCTGACACCTACTTCCCCATGTACTTCGTTGCACCACGTAGGTCATTCCAAAAGCACGGCTTTCTGTGCTGCTTATGCCCTTTGTGTTCTGTCCCCTAACTCTAAGGATTTCTTCCCCTTTCAGGCAAGTTCTTGGGCAACCAGGTTTTGAGTTACGGGCAAAACCTGACCTTCTCCTTCCGTGTGGACAGGCGGGACACGCGCCTCTCTGCAGAGGACCTGGTGCTGGAAGGGGCTGGGCTGAGAGTGTCCGTGCCTCTCATTGCCCAGGGCAACTCCTACCCCAGTGAGAATGTGCAGACCTACACCTTCAGGTACAGTGGGAGCAGCTGTCACCTGGCCTGGGCTGCCTTTGGCCTCTGAGCCCTTGAGGAAACAGAGCTCAGTAGGTTTACACTTATGTGGGTGATGTTGCAATAGCACAGTGCTGCTGCAAAGGGAGCTTTTGAGAAGGTGCAGCTGTTAGCAGCTGAAAGCTGTGCTGATGATGCTTGGCTCTTCTCCCCAGGCTCCATGAGGCTGCAGATTACCCGTGGAGGCCTGCCCTTACGGCGTTTGAATTCCAAAAGCTTCTCCACAACTTGACTTCCATCAAGATCCGTGGGACATACAGTGAGAGAAGTAAGTTGCTGAGCAGAATGTCACAGAAGAGGGGGCAAACTCATTTGTTTAGTGCTTGAGTTGCTTCATTGTAGGGCCCAGCCACAAAGAGCTGTGGCAGCTTATTTGGCAAAGCTTGTGCCAATGGCTTTTCACCTGGCTTTCCTGTGTAGTGTCTTCTCCCAGGCCTCCTGAAGAGGATATGGGAAAGAAAAGTGTTGTCTTTGAATGTCTGAAAGCTAAACACTTAGCAAATGCTGGTTCCTTGCTGTAGACATGAGAATTTTTCTTTGTTTAATAGCCACTATCCTGCAGTTGGTAAAAATACATAGTACAGAGTACTGAAGGAGGATGTAGGAGGTCTACAGCTCTTGGCTTTAAGTTTTGCTACAGTGGAAATGGTTACATCCCCCCTCTTTCTGGGTCTTGCCTTGGCATGACAAATGGGAAGGACAAGGTCTAAAGTGCTGCCTGTGCAGAACCTGAGTGAAAGTTCCCCATAATGAAGATTTATAAAAATGGGCATGAATTAGAAGCAAAACCAGATCCTTAGTTATTGCTGTGTGATGAAGAATTTTTGCAGGAAGATGGAAAGGATGAATTTGCATTTGGGAAAGGTGGGAAAACTGCAAGTGTTTTCAGAGGCGTGGCCCATAATGAAGAATGTGGGGTTGTGAAATGGAGGGGATGAAAGGTGTGGAGCAAACCATCCCTGAGTGCTATAGCCACTGCTGATATGTAGGAGCTGAGGCTCTGCTCAGTGCACTGGGGCTGCTGCAGTGGTGTAAGTTAAAAGTCAACTATGTTGTGTCTGGGCTCTGTTTTGCTCCAGGGAAGGGGTTGGGAGTAGAGGAGGGAAATGCTGAAATGCCAGAGGAAGGAATGGCTTGAGAGGAATAGTTGAAGAGTTTGTCCTGAGGCGTGGTTTGCAGATGGTGTATTAAAATTGCTAGAGACATGGTCTGTTCTGGCTTGAAAGCCAGGAATTGGTTTTGGTATTTGATTTGGAAATGGAAACCATACACACGTAAAATATAACTTAATTTTAATTGACTGTACTTGCTGTTCTCAGATTCTCCTCTGTATTGTCTTTCTCAGATTTCCTACCCTGCATGCTCCCCTTGGTGAGCTCTAGTGCATCTTTGCTCATCTCTCTAAGCCTTCCTGGAGGGTTTTGCATCTTGATTCATCTTACCCCTGTTTGCCCCTCATACCGTTCAGCTGTGTTTGGGGAAGCTGTGATGATAGCCTTTGTGGTTACAGAGGGTTTGCCCCTTGGTGCTTTCTAGGTGCCGGTCACCTGGATGATGTCACCATCACAAGTGCTCGCCCCGGACCCGGTGTGCCTGTGGCCTGGGTGGAGAGCTGCTCGTGTCCAGTGGGGTACGAGGGGCAGTTCTGTGAGCGCTGCACCTCTGGGTACCGCCGAGAGACCCCAAGCCTCGGGCCCTACAGCCCCTGCGTGCCCTGCACGTGCAACGGGCACAGCGAGACGTGTGATCCCGAGACGGGTAAGAGAGAAACAGGGAGCAGCAAGAGGCTGGTTCTTCTGTTCTGGATTGGACAAGGAAGCAAAACTCACGTCCCTCTCTATTGCAGGCATGTGCAATTGCAGGGATAACACGGCAGGGACTCACTGTGAGAAGTGCAGCGATGGGTATTACGGCGATGCCACGGCCGGCACCGCCTCGGACTGCCAGCCCTGCCCGTGCCCAGGCTCCTCGAGCTGTGCCATTGTGCCCCGCACCAAGGAGGTTGTGTGCACCAGCTGCCAGGCTGGCACTACAGGTGTGTTCCTACACAAAACATCTTTTTCTACAGGCACATGCTTGTGGAAGTGTGTCTCCTGCTAGTTCTTGTTCTCTGATCCACAGTGAGTAGCTCTGAAAGCTGCTGCGTCTTCTGGTTCAAATTCTTCTCCCTTCCTCAGCCCTGTTTTTTGTCCTGTGTGAGGCTTGAGACTTTACATGTTTTTCATGCCTGTTTCTTGAGAACAAAAGGCTTGATCTGCAAAGTCTGACCATTTCTGTGCTGTATATGAGAGCCATACTGCCTTCCAGTAGAGCTCTGATGATGGCATGGTGTTGGGCAGAAAATAGATTTAAAAGAGCCAGGAAGGCAGGTCAGACTGAAATAAAATTAGAAGGTGCAGTTTGCCAGCAAGTGAGGCACTACAGGATGCTTCCTAGGAAGAGCAGGAGGGCTGCAGTGACTCACGAAACGCTGCCCAAAAAAATAGAAGATCAAACAAGTGCTCAGCAATTTTAAGAGAAATATGTGAACAGATACTGATCTTCTTTTCTTAGCAATAAGCTGTGAAGTCCAAGCATGTAGCTGAGTTGTTAAGCAGAAACTTTTGTTCTGCCTGCAAATAGCAAGGAAGCCATAGGATGATTGGCAGCCTTCATGCTTCTCTGCTGATTTCATGCTTGGCATGGCAGAGTCCAAAGTACAGAATACCTGTACATTCTTGAGTGCTTAGCAATGCCTCTGACCAAGTACATCAGCAGCTCATGGGGGTTCCTGTGGGTGCCACTGCATTGGGAACCAAAGCAGAGTCCAGGCCCCAGGTGCCCTTCAGCTCAAGTGTCTGTAGCAGCTGATCTTTCTTGTAGCTACGTGATTGCAGAGGAGTTTCTCCTGTCTCACACCACCTTTTTGGGATGTGAGGAAAAAGAGGGTTTGTTTGTGCAAGAACTGCCTAAGAAGTGGAGCTCATAACTGGCTGGGGAGGTCAGATCTGCAGTAAGTGTAGGAAGCTGCTGAATTGGATGCTTCAGTGGCTGCCTGTGGAGGTTTGGCAGGTCTCATTGGCAGAGGAGCTTCCTGGAGCAGTGATGCCCCACGGAACTCTACCTCTTTGGGATTCTTAAATTAACAACAAATTGCAGTAAATAGGTTTGGCTTAAAGGGATAGAAGGGGAAGGAACAATGGAAATAATTCATAATGCAAAGTTCCAGTGAAAAATGAGCTTGAATTTAGAGATGAGGAGGGATTTGTTTGTGGCCCCAACAGAAGGGTGAAAGGGAAGAAGCTGAAGAGTTTATTTTTCAGAAGGGACTGCAGAGGGGGTCCATGTGAGATGGCAGCCAAGGGCTTTCTGCTGCAGCACCCGTGTCTGTGTTGTGTCCCAGGCAAGAGGTGTGAGCTGTGTGATGACGCCTATTTCGGAGACCCTCTGGGCAGAAATGGTGCCGTGAGGCCCTGCCGCCTGTGCCAGTGCAACAACAACATCGACCCCAACGCCGTGGGCAACTGCGACCGCCAGACCGGCGAGTGCCTCAAGTGCATCTACAACACGGCTGGCTTCTACTGTGACCGCTGCAAGGATGGCTTCTTCGGGAACCCGCTGGCCCCTGACCCCGCAGACAAGTGCAGAGGTGAGACTTGCTTCTTGTTGCATTTAAAAATGCTTTTGTCCCCAGAGCTGCTGTCAGGCTGTCACTTGTGCCTGTCGGCAGCAGTGTGTGGCTCTACCCTGATTTGGTGGTTTGAGCTTGCTAAAATCCTTGTTTGTGGGCACTTAGTGCTATCGAAGCAAAAGCATGGTGTGGTGCAGGGGCTGGGTGGCCAAGTGGTTTGTATCCAGGCCCATTAGGGTAAGTACCAACACCACAGGGATTTCTAACTTTGTGCGTGTTTCTCCATACCTTTTTGTTTTGGCAGCTTGTCACTGCAATCCCTACGGCACAGTGAATCAGCAGACGGTCTGCAATCAAGTGACTGGGCAGTGTGAGTGCTTGTCTCACGTCACTGGGAGGGACTGCAGTGCCTGTGAGCCTGGATTCTTCAACCTCCAGAGTGGACGTGGCTGTGAGAGGTGAGGTTTGGCTTGGCTTGGAGCAGAGACCCTGATTTTGGAGGGTCTGTGCTAACATTGTGCAGGAATGTGATGTTTGTCACAAGTAACAGGTGTGCCTCTGCTGCTGTGGGTGGGGAGGAGCAGTGGTCAAGGAGCAGCTACTAAGGCTGTACAAAAAGCCTGACTTATAAATAGCTTTATAAAGAGCTCTAAATCAGGGTTTTAAATAGAAAACTGCCACATGACTTCGTGATTGTAGCAGAGGCTCTTGGGTTCTTTTTTTAGTGCAGGCAGCAAGTGACCTTGCACGGTTCAAAAGCTCAGTGCCTCGCCTGCTGCATCTTCACAGCAAGAAAAGCGGCTTTTGGCAAATGCAAATGTTGAGCTGTGCTCTTCAGAGAAGCACTTGGCCCCACGTGTCCCTTCTGTGTCACATCTGACGTGTGCCTGCCTCCCCAGGTGCAACTGCCACGCGCTGGGCTCCACCAGCGGGCAGTGTGACATCCGGACGGGGCAGTGCGAGTGCCAGCCAGGCGTCACCGGCCAGCACTGCGACAGCTGTGAGGGCAACCACTTCGGCTTTGGCTCGGAAGGCTGTAAACGTAAGTCTGAGGGGCCAGAGTGAGGCATGCAACAAGGATGTTGCACACCCAGCCCTGCCTTTGCTTTCCTTCTGCCTCTGGGGAGGGGTTTTGTCACTTTGCTCCTCATCACAGCAGAAGCTGGCACTTCTATGTCCACACTGTGCGTGACAAAATTTGATTTCTGTGCTACAGCTTATCCCCTTCTTCTTTTGTTATTTTTTTCTTGTCTGATTTACTAGATATCCAACTCAGTAGATACCTACTTCTTGGTGTAAATATATTCTCTGCATCTTGGCCTCCAGCAGCCCTGTTTCCTAATGTGTCCCTGCACAGTTACTCTGCAGGTGGCCTCAGTATCCAGGTTCTGTCTTGAGGAGCAGCTGATCTTGTAAACATGATTGCAAAGCAGGTTGATCCAAACTTTCCTCATTGATATCTCTGCCTGTAAAGAGCAGCAAAACGAACTGCAGCTAGTTACAATGCAGTGGGGTAGAATGATGCTTTGTGAGAGAGGTAATAGCAACACTGAACACACACAGTGAATGTTGGGTCCTGCTTGTGAGTAGAAGCACTGCAATCAGGAGGGAGGTCCAGCAGTGGGTTTGTGCCCCATAGCTCTTGCAGATGTTTTAGGGTATTAAGCATATCCTCTCATCCTGTGAGTTATAGGGTATTTCTGCCTGTTCTGCAGTCTGACTGAGGTTTAACTCCCCTGCAGCCTGCGACTGTGATCCCGAGGGCTCGCGGTCCCTGCAGTGCCGGGAGAACGGTCACTGTGAGTGCAAGGAAGGCTTTGTGGGGAGCCGCTGCAACCAGTGTGAGGAGAACTATTTCTACAACCGCTCGTGGCCTGGCTGCCAGGAGTGTCCAGCCTGTTACAGACTAGTGAAAGATAAGGTAAGGCCACAGACACTGCTTGGTACCACTGGAGATGGTGGCACATGTCCACTTGTACAGCATTCTGTTTGTTGGTGGTTGCTGAAAGCAGAGCGGCTCAAGGTGCTTTGCTGTGTCAGAGCTGTGCTCTGTCCTTCTCATGTAGGTGGCAGAGCAACGTCAAAGGCTGCAGGAGTTGGAAAATCTTATAGCAAACCTGGGTACCAGAGAAGACGCTGTAACTGATGAAGCCTTCGAAGAGCGGTTGAAGCAGGCAGAAAGAGAAGTTACGGAGCTGCTCCATGAAGCACAAAAGAGCAAAGGTGAGTTGACCTGATCAGACATGGACCAACTAAATGAGTTCTTTGCCTGATGTTCCTGTTCCCTTTGGAGACAGCAGGTTCTATTTCAAGCCAGTTCTGTGCTCCAGGATTGACAGCAATTTCAGGCAGCACTGAGTCAGTGAACGTTATAACAACGGTGGCTGTGCTTTTATCCATGCTGTTTGACCAGTGGTCTTTGTTGTACGTGGAAGTAAAGATCTGCCTCTAGCTCTGTATACATGGAAGTGTTTGTGTGTTATCCTCTTCTCTTGATGCAAAGGAGGGTTTTATTTGTTAAACAAGCAGAAAACTTTCCAGTATACTTGCTATGCTTTAAATTTGCTCAAACGTCTTGAGTTCAAGCAGTTTTTGTTTTTCTGGTCATCAGCAATCAGAATGAAGGCTTCAAAATGCTGATGGCAAACTTAATTATCCCACCATAAAGGGTAGAATATTCTGAAGAATGCTGTTTTTCCTGTTAAACTCAGTTTCAAATTGATTCTTGTGTTGTCACCACGGGATGTCTGTGAGCAGGATGTTTGTCATGTCTGTGACAGTGGTTTGTCCTTAGGGTCTCTTTAATGTATAAGATGATGTGTGTTTTGGAAAAGAGAGCCCTGAAGAAGACTATTGACTTTGCAGTAAAAGATGTTCCCCTGGGAGCTGGTTCAGTGATTTCAGACCATTTTGGGAAAATTGTCCCCTTTGTGTGAAGCTGGGTAAAAGCTCACATGCATCTAATGCTAGCATTTGCTTGGGAAGATTCCTGCCAATGAGAATGGTTGCTTAAGCTTTTTTCAGCTTTAGCTGAGGTAGATTTATACTGCCTGCTTGGCATCCCTGCCTAGATAATAGTCCCACATAAGGGGATAGCAGGGTGGGGATTGGAGAAAGATGAGGGAATGGATTTGGTTTTGCGGTGGAATTTTTGATTGCTCTCTCTGTCTTGGAATCATAGAATCATTTATTTGGAAAGACCCTTAAGATCAAGTCCAACTGTTCCCTGCCCCCCAGTACTGCCAAGGCCACCACTAACCTATGTTCCCAAGTGCCACATCCACCCAGCTTTCAGATCCCTCCAGGGATGGTCATTCCAGCATTTCCCTGGACAGCCCTTTAAGTGAAGAAATTTTTCCCACTATCCAGCCAAACCTCAGGCACAGCTTGAAGTTTTTTCCTTTCATCATGTCCCTGTTCTGTGGGAGCAGAGCCCAGCACCCTGGGTGCACCCTCCTGTCAGGGAGTTGTGGATAAACAGAAGGTCCTCCCTGAGCCTTCTTTTCTCCAGGCTCAACCCCTGCCAACTCCTTCAGCTGCTCCTCGTGAGACTTGTGCTCCAAACCCTTCCCCAGCTCCAGGTTCTTCTCTTAATAAGAGGGCATGGTAAATGCAATAAAAAGTACCCTTGCAAAAATCTGTGCACACCTGAAGAAGTTATTTCAGTTTTTCTGTGGTGGTGTGTTTTTGAAATGTGTTAAATGTCCATGTTCAATACTTACGATGTGCTGCAAGGTCAAGGTATTTGACCAGTCTTAATTTTGGAGTTCTGTGGGCTTATGCATGCACTTTAATTCTTGGTAACACTCACAGCTTTTCCAAAGTAACTGCCTTGGTTGTGAGGCACATACATAATGGAGGCTCTGATGCCTCCATTATTAAGATGGTGTTGTGGGGAGTTACCTGATGGCCCAAAAATTTGTTGAAGTGTGGGTGCTTTTTAAGTCCTACATATGTGAAAACCAAGGC
Source organism: Onychostruthus taczanowskii (assembly GCF_017590055.1). Lineage (NCBI taxonomy): Eukaryota > Metazoa > Chordata > Aves > Passeriformes > Passeridae > Onychostruthus > Onychostruthus taczanowskii. Next base: position 3,880,580 of record NW_024504233.1, read on the forward strand.
TCTATCCTGCCAGCTTTTGGCAGTCCTTTGGTTTGAGGAGAGTTTGGAGTGGGTTTGCTATTCCACACAGCTCCTGGCTGCTCTGTATGAAGCTCCTTAGGTCTTTCTTTGGAGCAGCCATTGTTGCCCTGAGTATGGAAAAATATGTGTCTGCACTATTCGTCCATCCCTGCTCAATTTCTAGGAGATAAGCTAAAGAGAATTCACCAAACAGACATTTCATACCTATTGAGGAACAGCTCTGTTGTCATTTTAAGTGAATGAGAGAGGTAAAACATGATTCTGAACACAAAATCTCCCATCAGAGTCAGTTCCAACACCCAGCAGGATTGTCTTATTAGCAGTTAATGGCTTTTCATTTCTCCTGTTTGGTGCACATTCTGATTATGACTTTGATCTCAAGTAAGTGACTTGTGAAATCTCTTCCAGTAGGGGATTAACCTACCAACATGGTGCCTGCTGTGCTAAGCTGCTGCTCCAGCTTCTCTTCCTGCTCTAATTAATTTTGCTTCCTCTCTTTTTTGTCCTGTGTTTCAGACGTAGATCAGGGCCTCATGGACCGTCTCAAAGACATCAACAGCACCTTAGTGAGTCAGCTCAACAGGCTGAGGAACATCCAGGGCACAGTGCAGGACACGGAGAGCCTGGCGGAGCAGGCCCGGGTGCGGGTGGAGGATACTGAGGACCTGATCAGCATGGCTTCTGATATGCTGGAGAGGGCCAAGATGGCAGCTGACAACGTGGTGAGTGTGCTGCTGACATCCCACACAGCTGGGAGAGGCTGAGAGCCTGTCCTTCTGTGCCTCTGGTGTGTTTCTCCACTTGCTCTCTCCCTCACACAGTAAATTTGCATCAGGGTCATGGGAAATCAATGAAGGAAGTTCACCACTGTCAGTCACAGATAGTATCTTAGCCCAAACCAACATAAAAGTCTTAAATAAGTATTAGCACTGTTGTTTTTCAAGGGGTAACCAGTGGTGGAAACTGCATGGACTTAAGGAAAACATACAGAGAAGTGAGAAGTAGGTTAGACACATCTCTAAACATTTAGATCATGACAATAAATATTTAAAGCAAATACAAATAAAATATGAAAAAAGAGCTTTAAGGGTTTTTTTTCCTTTCTTTTTCTCTTCCAGTCCATTACACCTCCAGAGCAAAGTGGGGACCCCAACAACATGACTCAGTTGGCAGAAGAGGCCCGTAAGCTGGCAGAAAGGTAGGCTGTGGCAAGTGGCCTGTGTCAGGGCCCTGCTCTTCTCTGCAAGGGGGAAGCAGAATTTCATTTGCTGGCTAGGAAACACACACTCTTTACTGCTTAAGGGACTGGTGCTGTGGGATGATGACTGTGTAGCTCTGAGGGCAAACATTGCTCACATGGATGACAGACATGGCAACCATCTTCCATTGCAAATGTTTCAGCATCTCCCAAATGGAAATCTGGGGGAATAAAGAAGGAAAAGTAAGAGAGAATATAATCAAGAACTGAGGATAAAAACTGTTTGCTAACAAATCTAATGGCATTATTTTTCTTTTATCATCAGGCACAAAAAGGAAGCTGATGAGATTGTTCGCACAGCCAAGGCTGCAAATGATACTTCCACGGAAGCGTATCAACTGCTGCTGAAAACGCTGGCTGGAGAAAACCAAACTGCAATTGATATTGATGAGCTCAACCAGAAGTGAGTCAGAAAATTGCTTTTATTTCCTGACTTTAGAGCAGTACTTAAAACTAAGACAACCCTCTGTATGCTTTGGATTTTTGTGGGAGGTGATTTTTGATTTCTTAGCCTTTCTTACTAAGTTCAGTTCTACAAAAAATACTGTTGCATAACTGGATCCTTGGGGATTTTATAGGTACAATCAAGCAAGGAATATTTCTCGAGACCTAGAGAAACAGGCCAACAAGGTGCTTGCAGAGGCAGAGGAAGCTGGAAACAGAGCCCTGCAGATATATGCTAATCTCACCAGCCTGCCTACTGTGGATTCCACGGGGCTAGAGGTACGTGTGGGCACCATCATGTGCACTGTTTCCTGGGGATTGCTGGGTTGCTGCCGTACCTTACATGTGCTCTGCTAATGTTCTCTGCATAAGAATGCTCTGTGGGTTTCTTGTCCATCTAGGCATAATCCAGCTTTTATGCAATTGCAACATTTATGCAGGAGATGGAAGTGCAGAAAACCACCTACATAAACCCCACCTCCCCCAGTTTCTGAAAGACAGAAATCTGAAATGTTTGCCAGATGTCTTGGCTTGAATGTAGAAGTGGCAAAATTTACCACCTGTTCAGGAATTCCTTAACATTCAGGAATCTCTGTGTGTGATTTCCACCTGCAGAATAAAGCAAATAAGATCAAGAAGGAAGCAGAAGAACTGGATCAACTAATTGCCAGGAAGCTAAAGGATTACGAGGACTTGAGAGAAGATATGAAAGGAAAGGAGCTAGAAGTAAAGAACCTCTTGGAGAAAGGGAAGACAGAGCAGCAGGTCAGTACCACTTTGTGCAAGCTTTTGTTCCCTGGGGGAAAAAACAAGGAAGACTGGCCAGATGCAGATGATTTTGTCTTAGTCTTAGTGTTATTTATTGATTCTATGAATGCTGAAAAATGGCCCCAAAAAGGAGATGCAGAAAGAGGTTAAAAGCAATGGCTTTGAAGCTGTGTGGGAAAATAGGAGATATTTGCCAGGTGTGGTGTCAACTTTGTGTTCAGAACAGTATTCTCAAAATACATACACTGATCTGGTCTCAGAGGAAGCTCTGCTCTCCTGGATGGTGTTGTTGTTTGAGGCTTAAGAGTGCTTTTTCATATACTTGCACGATTGTCCTTCAGAAAGTGGGAATGCATTGGTACATGTCATGTCTCCTCAGACTGCAGACCAGCTCTTGGCTCGAGCAGATGCAGCAAAAGCCCTGGCTGAAGAAGCTGCTCGGAAGAGCAGTGGCACACTACAGGAGGCCAATACCATTCTCAGGAACCTGAAAGGTAAAGAGGAAGCACTTGGAGTGAATCCTTCAATTCCAGTGTGACAAGTCACTTGGCAGTAGGATATTCTGGTTAAAGAGGCCCTGCTACTGCCCTTATCTCAGTGTTGGGTGTGTTCTTTTGGCTCGTTTTTCTTTAAAGAAAAAGTGTAAGCATTTTCAGGGACTGGAAATTTCCTTTAAACTTCCTTATTTAGCATCAGAAGATGTGCAGTGGGAGAGCTGACCCCAGTTTGCTCTTCATCCCTCCAATGTCAGGGCAGCCAAGCCTTGGGTAGCTTGGTCAAAGGAGCATCCCACGGCTCTTCTGGAGCACACGATAAGGATCTGCTTTGCTCCCTTAGACTTTGACAAGCGGGTGAACGATAACAAGACGGCGGCCGAGGAGGCGCTGAAGAAGATCCCTGCCATCAGCCAGACCATTGCAGAGGCCAACAACAAGACTCACCAGGCAGAGCTGGCACTGGGCAACGCTGCAGCCGATGCCCGTGATGCCAAGGCCAGAGCAGATGATGCTGAGAAGATTGCCAGCTCCGTTCAGAAGGTGGGTCTGCTGCAGCTCACCCCCTCTGAGATCCTGCTGTGGGGTTGCATGAACTCCTGTTACAGTATTTCCCGTGTGCTCTCTGCTGTATTCCCCACTGCAAATGCCAAATATGGCAGGATAGGAAATCAGGGCGTTTTGATGAGAAGGATTGAAGGAAGTTCTGCCCCTTCACCACCTTTTTCCATCCTCTCCCACCTGTTGGCTGCAGAGTGCTGCTGCTACCAGAGCCGAAGCCGACAAGACCTTTGCTGATGTGACAGGACTGGCCAGGGAAGTGGATGACATGATGAAGCAGCTGCAGGATGCAGAGAAGGAGCTGAAGCGGAAGCAGGCCGATGCTGAGCAGGATATGAAGATGGCCAATGAGGTAAGTGCTGCTGGCAGGTGAGAGCAGTGGCCAGGAGCTGCCTTCTCCCTGCTGTCCTGGCAATGAAGGCTTTCCTCCTGCTCTCCTCTTACAAAGACAGCGCTGGGTCCAGCCAGTATTCTGACTGTTCCAAGTTTTAAATGGGCCTGAAGAGGAGACAAGTTCTGGTGCATTAGCATAGGCTCCCTGCTGGAATTTGAGAGCTGCTTTTCCTTTTATTATAGCTAAAACCTGACTGTATAGCCCTATTGATTCCATCCTGCCCTTTACTGCAAAATCCTGCTCAGTTTTCAGGGATCTCCACCCTGAAATACTCAGAAAACTGATTACTTGAAGATTGTCAGTCTTATCCCCAGCCCTGTGGTAAAGATCTTTGTGCAGGATTGTAATCCTGGGGTGAGAAGGCAGCGATGTGCTGACTAACTGCAGAGGAGAAGCAACAGTTTTGTAATCCCTACACCTTTTTTGTGCTCTCGTTTTTTTTATATCCTGCAGGCCTCACAGGCTGCCCAGGAGGCAGAAGACAATGCAAGAAAAGCTAAGAACTCTGTGAACAGCCTGCTCACTGTCATTAATGACCTGTTGGATCAACTAGGTAGGACTGGCTGTAATGTGCTGTATGCCTTTGAGTGTTTTCCTGATGTGTGCTGGGTTTCCTGCCAGTTTTGTTTGAGGAACCAGATGGATCTGTTGATCTCTTGAAATTGGTTTTGTGTGTTTTTGGCAAGGACTTTGGGATTTTTTCTTTCCCGAGTAGCCTCAGAGCTTGTTTGGCAATGCTCTGTGTTGGTTTTCAGCAAACTGAAGACTTGTTGAGACAGTAAAGATGTCACCAATATGGTTGGTCCTGCTTGAGATTCTAGAGGTGGCCTGATGGCTGTGGGCTCAGCTGCGTGAGCACCCCTGTGTCAGAGGGGTTTTATTGCACTTCACTGTTTGCTTCTGGCTTTTCAGGGCAACTGGAGACGGTGGACTTGAACAAACTGAATGAAATTGAAGGTACCCTGAACAGTGCCAAAGACCAGATGAAAGAAAGTGACCTGGACCAGAAAGTGTCTTTCCTTGAGAGAGAAGCCAAGAAGCAAGATGATGCGATACAGGCCTACAACAGGGACATTGAAGAGATCCTGAAGGACATTAGCAACCTGGAAGACATCAGGAAGACCTTGCCATCTGGCTGTTTCAACACCCCGTCCATTGAGAAACCCTAAGGGTGCACTGGGGGTGGGGGGAATCGCCCTGGTGAGCGGTGGTTCAGCCATGGAGTGCCTTAACACACATTACCTTCTCCAAATCCCCAACTCTTCGCTGCTCGCAGCCACTGTTTCCTTTCAAATCAGGATAAGTTGAAAGGTTTTTTGTTTTTTTTTTTTGTTGGTTTGGTTTTTTTATTTTGTTTTGTTTTGTTTGGGTTTTTTGTGGGATTTTTTTTTTCCGTTTGTTTCTTTGTTTTGGGGTTTTTTGAGAAGCAAATTAAATATCCGTCTTTGGGCATCAAAGGGTTTTTTTTATATAGATTGTTTTCCTGAGCACTCCACCTTTGCCCCTTCCTCAGACACAGTTTCCCTTTGATTAGTGCAAGGATGAGAGATGCTCTGGACTCTTTATACTGTGGTTCAGAAATAACCATGTGAGCTGTATACAGCAAGGCAAAACTAACACAACTTTCTCTCCTGTCTTCTCCCTTTGACTGTAAAATCCTCAGTCCTGGAGCTCTTTGTCCCTATGAAGGAAGGGGATGGCTACCAAAGTATTACTGTAATGGCCAGTATAGCTGCACTCAATTCAGATCCTTCTTCCCAACTTCTAACCCTGTGAATTTATTTTTTTTATCATTAGGTAGTGGCCAATCCAACAGTGTTGGTAGCCTTTGGCAAAATCGCTGAAGCCTCTTTCTGAAATGCTTTCTGTGATGATGCATTGCTATGAGAAAAAGGCAGCCTCTGATTAGGGCTCTTTGGGAAGATGGGATACTGGTGGAGTGGTGGATCTTGCCAGCCCCATTTCTGTTCCGTGGAGAAGTTTTGGGTCTGGTCTGAAAGCTGCTGCCTGCTGGCTAGTCCAGATTGTCAGAGTGTGGAAGCCACGAGCTGCATTCCCATCTGTTGCTACTGAATTTCCAGAGGATCTGGTTTTCTGGGCTTGGAATGTCAGACTGACAAATGAGTTTGTTGAAGCAGGACAAGTCTTGCTGAAGAGGAGAGCTGCCATCCAGAGAGTTCTGACAGCTGCACTGGCCTCCATGCTGAATGTCTTTGGGTGGGGAAGGAAGGGGGCACTTGAATGGAAATGGAAAGGTCTTTTTTTTCACCCCATCTTTTTCCTGAAGGAGGACAGTGGGATTTTTATCTCTCCTGCCATTGCTCTGGCCTTTTGCCTGTTTCAAAGCTGGGAGGAAGAGCTGGAATTTCCTGGTGCCCTCCTTTCTTTTTGCCTCCCAATCTCCCAGTCACCATGAAGCTGCCACAGCACAGGGACCTCAGGCCAGGCTCAGGTGGCAGCTGTGCCTTTTACACCACTCCCACGGCTTCCCTGCAGGCTCCCTCCCCAGGCAGTGCTCGCTGGTGCTGGGTGGGAGTGGTGGGGAGCCCCTTGCTCCCAGACAAGAGCATCCTCTGCAGCTTCCTCCTTGCCTCCAGCCTGGCATCCCTCCCCCCTTTCCCTGAGATCCAGTATATATCTATCCTTAAACACTATGCAACTTTGTACGTTTGCGTAGCGGGGAAGAAATTATTATCTGACACACACTGGTGCTATTAATTATTTCAAATTTATGTTTTTTGTGTGAATGTGATTTTTTTTCCATTTTTTATCATGATTATAGTGTGAGGAAGTCTCTCATGTGTGTGTATGTGTGTGTAAATATACTCAGCCAGATTTCCAGAGTGGCACAGCCTGGCCTCCTCCATGTGCTTTCCCCTGTAGCCACTGGGGCAGGTGCACTGTGTATTGCTTCTCTCTGTATCATTCCCTTCAAACTTGGGATTTCTCCTAGCTGGGCTCCTGCTTGCTTCCCTCTACCATATCCCCAGCACCCATCCATAACCACTTTGCCTGTCGGGTGGATGCTTTCCAGCCCTGTCTCCAAAGCCAGCCCTGCTCCCCGTGGTGCCTGCAGCCCCCAGTTCTGTGTCCCTTGTCCCCTGGGATGCTGTGCCAGGAGTGGAACAGGGGCTGTGGCTTTGCAGCTGAGCTGGGAGGAGCTGTAGCACTGTTGGGAGACCAGACCAGCGCTGAGGTGGTCAGAGAGCTGCATCTGGGGACGTCTTGTTACCACTGTGCAAGGCAGGAGGCTTGGTGCAGACAGTGCTGCTGGGCAGGGGCTGTTCCCAGCAAACTCTGCATGGCTTTTGTATCCCTTCCCTTAATGACTGTGGGATTTCCCTCCTGCTTGGAAACACCTCTGGAGGAGAGCTCCCTGTGCCTGCACGCACAGGGACATTGGGTCGCTCTGGGAAGATAGCTGTGACCACATCACCTCTGCCAAGGCTGTGAGAAGAGCAGATGTGTGCATCATGCCCTGGCTGACCTCAGGCCTAAGGTTTCCTGCTCTCTTGTGTTGTTTTTTTTTTTTTTTTTTTTCTTAAGCCGTTTTTAACAGAATTTTATTTTTAAATAAAAAAAAAAATCTTTATAAGCGATCTGTTAATCAGTACTGCATTACAGCCATTATTCATTGTATAAGTCCAGTTATTTCTTTACGTAATGTGATGATGTGACAGCTGCTGGTGGAGTGCTGGGTGTCATGGGTGACACGTGACATCCCTTCATCACCTTATTCCTGACTGTGGCCCCCTCAGTATGTGCCTTCACTCCAGCTTTTTTTGCCTTAATCTGTGGTCTTGCTGTCTGGGGCGGTGAACAAAAATGCAACACTTGCAGTTTTTATGTATAAAACAGTATTTCTTATTTATAATAAAGTCTGAATATTTGTAACCCCTTATACCTGGGAATTCTGTTGAGTATTGCTTTATTTTTGGTGGTAGGATATCGATGGTGATGTGTCTCGGTTGCAAGATTCACCTCTTGCTCCCTAGACAACCTGGTTTGGTATGGGAAAAAGGGAGAAGAAACTTGGAAATGCATGTGGTGGGATACAGATGACAAGGATGATGGTTTTTCCTTGTGTCCACTGCTCCACTGCCTTGGCTGTGATGGATTTTAAGCTGCTGGTTTTCCAGGGCTTAAAAACACACTGTGTTGTTGGTGCTGATGCTGTTGGAGTAGCACTGTCTTCCTGGAAAGCCTGGAGGAATTGGGGGGAGTTTATTTATCCTGTAAGGGAAAAATCCTTTTTATAAACAGGTAGAAAAGGATAGGGCTCCTGGGAAAAGAAAAAAAAAAATCTGAATAAAGGAGCTGAAATTACTGGGAACTGCCACAAATCTGGGTGCTCTGTTGTTCCTGTCTCCCAGACCCTGGCCTGAATGAAGCAAATTTTTAAGGGCAGATTGCAGTGATAAGAGACTAGACTGTTTTCTGCTTTCACACTTGTCTTAACAGCTCCAGCTGGATTTCTGTTATTTTTCTCAGGAGAGGAAAACACACAGGTCTCATTAACTTGCATCAGAGCTAATCCCCTCTCAGCTGGTAAATTCTTATTATTTTTGCATGTCAGTTTGTGTACTTTCAACCTTTCATTCTTCTTTTGTCACTAATGAATTTGTTTTCTAAAATATGTTGTTTTTTTTTTTTCCTTGCCAATGTTTTTGGGAAGCAAATCCCAGCTGGTAAAATCTGGCTGAGGTTTCAGCTGGATTGTGGGGAGCAGTCAGGGAGCAGAAAATTGGATGGTGGGACAGTTCTGACCTTGCATGGGCCGTCAGTTGACATGGAGCCTCTTACCATTTTGAGGAGAAAATGCTTAGATTAGGAAGCAAGTCTGTGTCCTTTATTTCATCTTCAGGATTTTTATCTCCAGAAGGTTTTTGTGGGCATTGTGCAGAGGTGATCTTGAAGGAGGATGAGCCTTGCATTCATGTGGAGGATGACAAGGTAAGAGTGACCTCAGTAGATACTCAGAAGTCTCTTACAGGGAGGAGCAGACCCAGCTCCAAGGGACCATGATAATGGCTTGCAGGTTGCCGAACTCTTGTGCCAATATTTTGAAGCCCACGCAGAGATGCCCTGCCTGGATACTGTCTGCTCAGTGTAGCCAGTACCTGACTCAGGGTGGGTGAGGAGGCACCTTGCTGAGCAGTGACCAAGCTGGTAGCCTTTATTCTCCTTCCGTTCCCTGTGTTTCTTCTCACTGCCCAGGTTCAAGCCCCATCTTCTCTCATGTGCTCTCTGGAGAAGCAGGAGGCTGGCAGGGGCCAAGGGGCCTGGTGAGAAGGTGGCAGTGGGGAGGGCTTGGACAGACCTCAGCTGGGTTCTTCTCATTTCTGGGGAGGACAGGATATGGTTACAGGTTATAAAACGCTGGGAACAACCGCCTGGAGGGAGATGTCTCTGGTGTGTTTGTGTGGATCTGAGGAAGTGGAGGAGGTCATAGAGCTGTCACATCGAGCTGGCAGTGTCCTGTGCTCCCCATCTACAACTGTGACATGTTGGACCACGTTCTGGTTAGTTATTTTTTGTAGTTGGCTGCTGGCTTGACACTATCAGTGCCCCCCATCCCAGAAACATCAGGAATGCCATGTCAAAGTTATCCCACGGAGGCTGGGCATGGGGCAGAGAGGGGAATGGCAGTTCCCCTCATTGCAGTTTGATGACAATGTCTTCTTCCTTCATCCCTGTTTGTCTCAGCCCTCGCTGGGCAGGGCAGAGGCAAGGCAAGGCCAGGCATGACAGCACTTCCTTGCTGTGCCACTGCTGCTGCCCTGCCCTGCCCCGCTTGCTCACTGCCGGCGTGATCCCCGCCTGCCTCTGCCCATCCCGGTGCTGCTGCTGCCTCAGGATCTCTGCTCCACTGCCTCTGGCTGTCAGGAGGACTTTTCCATGGGCACCCAAATGTCAGAGGAGAGACTGAAGTCCAGGCTCCATCGCTGCACTGGTGTTTGGTGTTACCAGCACATCACAGTCACTGATTTTCCACACTGTGAGGAAATCCCAGAGGATTTCCTCCTGGATGATGTGGCAGATCAGATGGGCCCTTGCAGGAGGAGGCTTGGGGATGCAAGGGTTGACTTGGGCTGCAAGGGCTCACAGCATCATGGTGTTCATCTGGCATAAGTCAACAAAATGGGTTTTCTCCCTTGATGACATTAATAAAACCATCATTCCAGGGTTTTTATATACCCATCACTTTCCACCAGCAACCACCAGAAAAATTTAGATTACTATGTTGTTCCAGACTGGTTTTGGGGCAGTTAATTCTGCCACAGCCACATCCTCAACAACTGATGAACTTGTGAGCCTGCAGGAGCAGCTTTTTTGGCTCTGTTGGGAATGAACATAAAACATTTTCAAGAAGGACTTTTCTTGTGTTGCAGATTGAAAGGCAGGTTTTCTAGTGAAACAAAACTGTTTCATTGCAGTGTCTGATGAGCACAGCTGTTCTTTATGCCTCCCTTTGCTTACACTTTTGCTTACTGTAAAAGGTAAAACATCTCTGGTAATCCTGTTGGTGTGAGGCCTTTCCTAAAGGGTGCTGCCATAGGTTGCAGTGGGACATTTGTTCCTTGGAGGGTGGTGGGCAGCTGTTCATTCCAGATCTGATGTGTTTAGAAAATCAGGGCCCCAGGAAATACATTCTTGGTAGTCTCATGGTATGTGGTTTCCAGAGGTCCTGTTGAAGCAGAGTGGCAGATGGCAGGGTGAGAGCAATCTGAGTCAATAGCAGAGATGACTGAGGAGCGAGCTGTCACGGCCTTGTTTGCACAAGTGGAGTGAGAGGCGGGGTGGCAAGGGTGAGATAAATGGGATAACATGGACGAGACAGATAAGGGAAAAGCTTCCTGCTGGGGAGGGCTGGTTTTCCAGGAGAGACGTCAGCCAAGGATGTGGTCTGGGTGAGGTCTAAGGGAACTGGTTATGGACCAGGAGATAACCTTCCCAAGCAGAGGGGTGTCAGCAGGTAGGAAGGACACAGCAGTGGTGTCGTGGGCAAGTGATCTACTTAAGAGTAGAAGGGATTGTCTCCTCGGAGGTATGAGTGGATCCTAGGAACTGCTGAATTGATGGGAACACCATAAATAATGTTATCTCACCTGAAAACTAGTAATGAAAACCAGATAAAAGGACATCAGATGCCAAAACCCACCACACCATTACTGCGTTTGGGAAGCTGTGGTCCTTGTCGGGAGCTGTATTAATATCCAGCAAGCGAAATGAAAAGGAAACCTCGTGTTTATAAAAGTGAGTTGACTCAATCAGCAGGGGCAGGTACAGTTGGCAAAGGGAGGTGCAGAGATGTGGTGTGTTTGGGCTGGCTGCGCCCATGAGATCACCAGCAGCCACAGAGGAAAGCCCTGTGAGTCAGCTCCAGGTGTCTGGAGTGTCTGGAGGCTGTTGGGCAGTGTCAGAGGCTCAGACAAGGAGCTCAGTGTTAATCACCTGCTCTGTCAGGCCTGAAGTGAGCAGCATGTCACGCCTTGGATTGAGTTTGAGTCCCTAAAGCAGAAGGGGACCTGAAAGGCAATTTGTGTCTCTGGGGATGCACTTGTTAGGGGTTTTCATTCTACTCAAAGGTGCTCCTGGACCACTCTCAGTCACTTGTGACATTAGGAGTCCCATGGCATTAGGCAGGGGAGCCGCTGTGATGCAGCATGAGGGCCCATCCTTGCTGTGCCCCTCTGATGGGCTGCTGTCACAGGGCAGGTGGATATGCCGGGGTCCTGCTTGTCCTGATGTGTGCAGGATGTGGAGAACGCCCGCCTCCAGATTTCTCTATTCCCCTGTAGGAGTGGTCATGTCCTCCTGCGAGGCACAGGCAAGGAGTGCTGTGGAAGGCACATGCCACACATGCCCTGTGTGGCTTGTCAGCTACCCTTGAGAACAAAGTGCTAATGGACCTGGGGCTGTGGGCCTGGCATCTTCCTGGCTCTGTCAGCAGCCTCAGACAAGCCTTTCTCCCCTCTCTGTCTCCACTCCTCATCCTTCTTCTAGCATAAAAATGGTGTAGTAGGTGAGGGCAAGGACCCATCTAAGCTCATTTTCCATCTCGGGAGCAAAAGGAGACAAATATGTGTGATGACTTCCACCTCCGCCTCATTTCTAGGTCTGGGGATTTCCTGAACTTGATGATTATCTGGTAAATCCCAATCCATCTGCTTTCTGGGCATTTACTCAAGCTGATCTTGGGTCTCTTTCCATCTCCAGTCCTGCTAGTCACCTGAAATGAGCCCTGCTCTCGCAGGTTGGCTGGCTGGACCTGCCTTGCGAGCAGGCAGCCCCCATCCACCCTCCGCAGGCTCCCTGTGAGCTCATCCCGTTCCATTTCGTTCCCTGCAAGCCTGCGGCGTGCCCGGACAGCCCGGCTGTCCCCGCCAGCCCCGCAGCGGGGGCAGGGGAGCTGTGCGAGCGGCACGGGCAGCAGGGCTGGGCAGCAGGGCCGGGCAGAGCTGCAGCCGGGTTTGAGCTCCCTGGGGGCTGAGCAGCAGCTCCCTGAGGGCTGAGCAGCAGCTCCCTGAGGGCTGAGCAGGAGCTCCCTGAGGGCTGAGCAGCAGCTCCCTGGGCTGCTGTGCCCGTCAGGGCTCTGTGCCGCTGCGGCAGGCGCCTGTGCGCGCTGCCTGGGCCGGGCCCCGGCCGTGAGTCAGCCCACGGCACAGCGCTCTTCCTGCTGGGAGTGACTCAGGTGGGGCAGCGATAAAAAACGCCCCAAAAAAAGGCACCTGGTGCGGCGCCCCGGCGGAGCGGGGCCTGTGCTCGGCGGCGGCAGCGATGGCCGGGCGCTGGCTGCTGGCCCTGGCCTGCCTCGCCGCGTCCCTGCTGCCCTCAGCGCGGAGCCGCGGAGAAGGTGAGCCTCGGGCCGGGCCGCTCCCGCCGCGCTGCCCCGGCACAGCGGAGCTGGGAGCTGGGAGCTGGAACCCTGCTGGGGCACTCCTCCCCTCCCGCCTCGGGATCGGTGCTGGAGCTGAAGGGGCTTCTTAGTTTTCCTCCGAGGTTAAATATCCCACGCGCAGCTGGTCTTCGTTTTGCCCCTGGCATCCCCTTTCAATAAGTTATTTATGCGCAATTTCCTTGCTGCTGTCGGAGCAGAGCTTTGCTGCCGGGGTGGGATGTGGGTGTGAGCACAAGCATCGCGCCGGCGGTGGCTGATCTGCCCATCACCGCTGGAACCAAAACCTTCCCCGAGCCTGAAGAAGAGCTGGAAGCATCCAGGATCCAGTTTGCTGTAGTAACGTGGTGTTTGGATTTTCTGTGGGGCTCACAGGGTGCCACAGCCTATGGGAGACAGGAGTCTCATGCTGTCCACAGCTTTAAAAATCCAGCAGATCCTCTTGCACGTATGAAGCTCACAAAGTGCAGAGTGTCACGGAGGGAGATTCGAAGCCCAGTGGTAATTCAGCTATCCGAATTTCAGTTTCATTGCCCTGTAGTCTGGAGATGGGTATGTTTGGCCGAAGTCAGGTATTTTGTAAATACTGAGTGATTTAAATTTATTTTTGTTTCCAGTGCTGATGTTCTGAAATAAGCTTTCTGGGCTTGAAGTTGAGTTTTATCCGTTTTTAGTTTGGTGCAATGGGAAGTGCTGAATAAGTGTTTTGGTTTGGGTTTTTCTCAAAAGAAAAAAATATCTGCTTTGTTGTACATGCTACTTGGGTTATATCACCTTAATTACATCTAAGTTTTAAAATACTGATATCAATTCTTCCTCTACTCCTTCCTGGCAGTGTGTGAGGAAACTGCTGCTTTCCCAGGGACTCTTGAACCCGATTCTGTGTGTATGTAAAGCCAGTGGTGGGTATGTAATTTTATGCTGCAGCATAAAAATTTGAGTGGGCTCAGTGGTGTAACTTGAGTCTGCTGATGGAGCCCTGGAAGATGCAGGCAGGTCTTCCTGCGGTGAGAAACTGTGAGGCTGGGCAATGGGGACAGCCAGCCTTGGAGCAGCAGGTGGGACACAGCCTGGTGGGGCACTGTCCCAGGAGCACAGAGCAGGGAATGGCTTGAATTGACATGGAGCCTTCACTGCATGCAAAGCTCTGTCGTTCTCCTGAAGGAAGGAGGGATCTTTGCAGGCTGGCTCACGAGTACAGGGCTGTCGGATCCTCACAGACCAAGGGCCACCCTCTTTGCCTGGTTTTGGGAATTTAAGGAGACAGTTTAAGAAGCTGAAGCTGTCTGTCTTCTTCTCCAAGCCTTTCTTATGTGAGAATTCATCTGAGCACAGCCATCAAGCATTTTTCATGCTTTCTTCTTGGGTGGGAGCTGGGGGAATGGCATCCTGCTGGAAGTATGCCATGGATCTCCTGCATCCTGATGTAGCACTGAAGGAACCAGTTGCAAAACTTTTCCTCCAATGGAGCCTGCTCTTTTCCATGGATGATCTCAGAGCAGAGCCTCAGGGCACCCAGATACAGAAGTGATCTCTCCTCAGTTGGTCCTCATCCTCCAGCAGCTCCTTCCTGCTCCATCTCATTATCAATTCCAGTGCCTTGCTCTTGGTAAGGATTGGCCTAGCCTGAGCTCCTGGGTTTCTGGGAGATGACGAGGAGCAGACACACCAGTGCAGTGGTGGCACTAACCTGCCACAGTGCCTTAAATGGCTTTGAATCAGCGAGACAGGAATTTGTTCCAGGGCTGGAGAGCTGGTTCCTAACATGCTCCAGCAGCAGAGAAACACTCAAGGAAAGGTTTTCATTCCCTGGGGGAATGGTGCTCATGCCTGTAATTTAGCAACCCAGTAAATCCTCTGGATTGCGTAGACGTGGGGTGATGCATGGGTGGAGTTCAACTCAAAGATCCCTACGGGTCCCTTCCAACTTGAGATCTAGCTGGAGTATAGAGGGATGGGGAGAGGGATCAGCCTGAGCGAGATCTTTCTGCTGTGAAGGTGAGCACAAATACTGGAAGGCAGTCTCACACTGCTGCTCTCCATTGGTCCTTCACATTGTCCATGGCCTTTGGTCACTGGTGGTGCTCTCTGAGGCTGGAGTTGCTTTCCCAGACCCGAGAGGCAGGAATTCTGTGCCCACAGGTCCCCTCCCAGCAGGCTGGGGTGGCAGAAGATCTCCTGAGCTCGGTCTCGGATTCCTGGCAGCCAGATTGTGAGGGAAGAGCTGTGCTTACTGAAGTTGGAAAAGCCTCTTTCCCTGTTTGCTGGCGCATGAGGTCATCTCTGCTCTTGGCAGAGGCGCTACTGAGTGCCTCCCTCTGGAATGCGGTGCCGATGGGTGTGTGGGAGGGCGGCGCCCAGGTGTGAGCACTGAGAGCAGGAGGCTCTGCCTGGCCCCAGGAATCACAGATGCAGAGGACAGGGACGTTGTACCCTGGGGCTGAGCTGTGCCACAAGAGAGCTGGGGAGGAGGAGGCTCAGTGTGTATGAGTACAAGGCACTCTCTGCATCCATGCAGCAGGTTTCTGCCCATTTCTGGACTCCCTCCACCTCCTGTGCTCTCAGAGGTGACCTGGGCAGGGGTTGAGTAGCTGGGAATCGCCTTTCCTGTCCTAAGGAAGGCAGCATGAGCAGAGGTCCTTAGAGGGAGGTCGAGGCTCCCATGGCAGCATCAGGGTGGTTTGGAGCAGTTCCTCAGCAGGCTCTGTGCCCCTGAGGACCTGGCTTTTCCCTTCGGATATTTCTTTCTCCTGCCTGCCTTTGCCAGCCATTCCCTCAGCTGTGCCTGCTCTCCCCAGTGATCCTGAGGAGCACGTTTGGAGTAAAGGTCCTCAGGATTAAATGCTCCAGTACTGGCCACTGAGGGATTGCCAAGTAGGTGTGAGGTGGCTTCAAGAGAGCAGCTGGCCAAGGCAGTGGAGTGCTGGGGAAAGCACATCTGGTGAGATGCCTGAGTCTGGTGTCCAGAGGGATCATCTGTCTTGGCTACGGAGGAGTGCAGAATCTCATGCCTGTTCTTCCTGCCATCCCTCATGCAGCAGTGTGGGCAGCTGCAGCTTTTCTTCACGATGAGGGAGGGTGAGGTCCAATCCCACCCAAACCTCTTTTTGTTAATCCCCTTGTGGCTGGCACACTTCCACCAAACTCCTTGGATCACAGACCACTCCTCATCACCTGCACTGCAGACCTGGGTGGGGGACCTGGTGGAAGTTGGTTGAGCTTTTCCTACTCAACTCACTCTTGGCCAGGTGAAACAAAGGATAACCCCAGGAAACTTTCCCTTTTCCCTGAAGTCTCCAGTAAGGTTACCCATGCTTTTCTCAGGACAAGACTGGAGTTTTTTTAAACCATCTCTGCGTATTCAATGTCCTGGTTGTGTTGCAAGACCTGTGAGAGAATGGAGAACAGCCCTGGCAGTGCTGTTGTGTGGATTACGGCTGCTTGACTTGGGTTTGTCCATCATCAGCAGCGAAATGGGGCATTCCTCTCCAGTGTGGGGATGCAGAGCACGGTGTGGACACCAGTGGCACTGGGCTGGCTGAGGGACACAGACATGGGGACAAACACGGAGCTGTGGGGAAGCAGCTCGCTGTTGGCAGAGCACGAAGGGGAGGCTTGCAGCGCCTGCACCCTGCTCCTTGCCCCAGGGAGGGATTGCTTCATCATCTGAGATGTGCCTCTGCTCTTCTCTCCCCAGTCTGTGACTGCAACGGGATGTCCAGGCAGTGCGTCTTTGACTGGCAGCTCCTGAGGGAGACGGGGAACGGGTACCGCTGCCTCGGCTGCCTGGGCAACACGGAGGGCACGCGCTGCGAGCGCTGCAAGGAGGGCTTCTCCCGACGGCGGGGGGAGCGGTGCTGCCTGCCCTGCCTCTGCCACCCCTGGGGTACGTGCACAGCGCTGCTGGGCAAAGGGGGCTTAAGGCGCCTGCTGAGCACCTGGGCAGGCCAGCCTCTGAGCCCCTGCATGCCAGACCACAGGTTTCAAGACCCACCTGCCCTCTGAAATAATCACAGAATGATTTGGGTTGGAAGGTGCCCTTCCCAACCTCTCCCTCCTGTCTTTCTGCAGGATCCCTCGGCCCACAGTGTGACAGCGATGGCCGGTGCAGCTGCAAGCCTGGAGTGATGGGGGACAAGTGTGACCAGTGCCAGCTGGGCTTTGAGTCCCTGTCCGAGGCAGGCTGCAGGAGGAGCGGGCAGTGAGTGCTGGCCACCATTGTGCCATGAGGCCAGCAGGAGGGCCAGCCTCCAAAGCTCTCCTGGGGCCTGTCCTGGCTGAAAACAGCCCCTGCAAAGGCAGGGCTGGTTTCATAGCAGCTCATGGACAACCTTAAGCAAACCATGCTAGGAGATAGTGGGTTTGAGTGAGGCTGGACCTCCGTGCCAAACTGCAGGGCTTGGTGTCCTGCAACACCATCAAAATCTGAACTTAGCCACGCTCTGAGGTGATGGTTTCATTACCCAGATAATGCCCAACAAGCTACAGCCCTGTAAAACAAAACCTGCCCATTGTGGGGCTGCCTCATGTTGGTGCCACTCACGAGGAGATGCGCGTGCAAAGACCAAACCCCTTCCTTTTCATGAAGCCCTGTTTAAACACCTTTAGAAATGTTTCTGATCTGACTTCCTCAGCTGTGTCCTCTTCTTCCTCACCTCACCCTACTGTTGCTCCTTTGGGGCTGCTGGCAGGAAAAGGGTGTTAGCAGGAGACAGCTGCCTGCAGTCCTGCTGCTGCTGGGCTCGGCTCCTGCCCAAGCCTCCCCAGGGTGCTGCTCTTGGTGGAGCTCAGCCAAGTCTATTGAACTCAGCCAGGGTTTATTAAGCTCAGTGGAGCTTCACTTTGCACTTGTGGGCGGGTCTGATGCTCTGGGATGCCCTGGAGCAGTAGCAATGGGCACTGGCTCGACCTGGCACCCACAGTTTTGCAGATTTTGGAAAGAGGTGGCTGTGCAGCTTATGTCCCCGCTTCTTACATGGGAATGGTAGCTGGGAGGGTTCTCCTCTGTCTCGTGTAGTAGCAGGAAGCACTGAGCTCCCAGGCCAAATGGGAAATCCAGGTAGAGGTTGCTGCTGTGCCTTTGCAGGAGCCTGCAGTGTGAGTGTGACCCAGCAGGCAGCGTGGGAGGCTGTGACTCTGGCCACTGCATCTGCAAGGAGAGCGTCACCGGAGAGCAGTGCCAGAGGTGAGGGTCAGGAGGATGTGCTGGACACTGCTTGGCACAGCCTCCTCCTCTCTGCAGTCACTTCCCTGGCAGTTCACCAAGTCTTAGAATGGTTTGGGTTGGAAAGGATGTTAGAGCTCATCTCATTCCACCCCCTGCCATGGGCTGGGACACCTTCCACTACCCTGGGTTGCTCCAATCCCCATCTAGCCTGGCCTTTGACACTTCCAGGGATGGGGCAGCCACAGCTTCTCTGGGCGACCTGGGCCAGGCCCTCACCACTGCCACAGGACAATTTCTTCCCAGTATCCAATCTAGCCCTGTCCTCTCTCTGGTCGGAGCCATTGCACACGCCCATCTCGCCATCCCAGCCCAGTGATGACCTTAAATCTTGCTGATGGCTGTATTGTTGTGTGGGCCAGTAAAAGGAAAAAACAACTTGAACATTGTCACCTTCTTGCATTTTCCCAGGTGCAAGCGACACTTCTATAACCTGGATGCCAGAAACCCTGCAGGATGCTCCCCCTGCTTCTGCTACGGGCACTCGGTCACGTGTGTCAGTGCGGACAGCCACAGTGTCCACAACATCACCTCTACCTTCCAGCAAGGTGAAGCCCAAGCAGGACATCCCCACGGCTCCTGGGCGTGTTTGTTTGCCACCCCTTCTCTTCAGTGGGCTGAAGGAACCACGTGGTTCACAGCCCTGCTGGAAGTCAGCCTTGGGCTGTGCTTGCTCCTTGGCTGCTCACTCAACCTTCCTGTGGCTGCAGCAACCTTGCTTTGATGGGATGGCTTGGTCATAGGCACGGTATAGTCCAAGGGTTGAGGGGAGCATAGGAGTTCTTCATTATGTCTTTCCTGCCCCTTGGAAGGAGGCCTCTGTGCCCAGCCAGGCTGGGCACAGGGATAACTGTGCTGCCCCCTCAGAGGTCGGGGTGGGAAGCTGGAGAGTTTTGATAAGACACAGCTCAAGAAAGTTGCTGGAATCCTAGAAACACCTTCCCTATCCACACTGACTGCTCCTTGTTTGTGCTCCAGGTACTGAGGGCTGGCGAGGTGTCCATGAAAGCGGCTCCCCAGCCCAGCTCCAGTGGTCCCCACGCCACCAGGATGCCTTCATAGCAGCAAGGACATCGGAGCCAATATACTTCATGGCACCTGGTAGGCGTGGGATCAGTGGTGGCCAGAGCAAACCCTTTGCTTGCTCTCATCCCATGACTGAGCCTTTAGGAGGAAGGAAAGATTTTAAGCCTTTGATTTTCCCTTTGCAGCAAAATTCCTTGGGAACCAGCAGCTGAGCTATGGTCAGACGCTCTCCTTTGGTTACCGCCTGGACCGAGGGGGACGCCAGCCATCTCCACACGATGTGGTCCTGGAAGGGCATGGCCTGAGGGTCACTGCCCCCTTCCTGCCCCAGGGAGAGGTCCTGCCCTGCGGCATCAGCCAGATGTACACGTTCAGGTAAAGTGGGAAGCTGGGGCGCTTGGGGCAGGGGGAGCAAGAATGGTTGTGGCTTCAAGGAGATCCTGGTTTCAGCTGTGGTCCCTTGGTGGTGACAAATGGCTGTCTGGTTTGGGCTGGGTGCACCTCAGGTGCTTCTGTTCTGGATGAGGAGGTTACTTTGTGAGAGGGGCAGCAGAAAATGTGGTTTGAGAAAAAGGGGTTTGGTTCTTGGCTCTGGATCAGTTGCATGCATGGAGGTCATTCCCAAAGCCTCGAGCTCCCAGGAGGGAGAGGGGCGAGGCCTGTTGTGTTTTTCAAAAGAGGCTTCTCAGTTTTTTAAAACCAGCTCCACTTCCTCCCTCTTCCACGGCAGGCTCGACGAGCACCCAAGCAGCAAGTGGAGCCCAAGGCTGAATCACTTTGAATTTCGCAGGCTGCTGGGAAACCTGACAGCCCTCTGGATCCGAGCCACCTTTGGGGAATACAGTAAGTGCAAGAGAGCTGACAAGGCTGGCTTCTCCTTGTTGTTGGAGACAGCAAGTCTCTGGATGGGTACACCTTTGCTAAAATTTATTGAAAGATAAAAATAGTAAGTGCTCCAAGGGGGCAAAATTAAATAGCAAAGAGATTGAACAGCACAGCAACCGATTTGGCTGCTCCATTTGCCCGTGGGCATTGCAATAGAAGGTGCGACCTGTGCAGGTCCTGGCTGGGGGAGCCGGGCAGGGGGAGCCGCTGTCCCGCGGGTGACTGCCCGTACTTCCCTGCAGGCACCGGCTACATCGACAATGTCACCCTGGTGTCAGCACAGCCCGTCCCCGGCGTCCCCGCGCCCTGGGTGGAGCGCTGCCAGTGCCCGGCCGAGTACCAGGGGCAGTTCTGCCAGAGCTGCGCCCCTGGCTACCGCAGAGACACCCCCGGGCAGGGGCCCTTCAGCATCTGCGTGCCCTGCAACTGCCAGGGGGGAGGAATCTGTGATCCCGACACCGGTAAGGGAAGCCAGCACCACGCCGTGCTTGTGGGCTCTATGGGAATGCAGGGAGGCTGCCTGTGTGCTGAGAATAGAGCTGTGGGAAGCACAGACCGCTGGCTTCACAGAAGTTTCTTCACGGAAGCGGTCATTGGATATTGTAAGGGGCTGCCCAGGGAGGTGGTGGAGTCATCATCCCTGGAGGGGTCCAGGGAAGGACTGGATGTGTCACTCAGTGCTCTGGGCTGGTTGGCAAGGTGAGGATCTGCCACAGGTTGGACTCAACAGTGTTGGAGGGCTTTACCATCCTTAATGAGTCTGTGGTTCTGTGGGTCACCTGTGATTCTGAGATTCTGTCTGTGATCATGAATCTGTGACTTGGGTCAGAAATGTGAGGACCATCCAAGACAAAACACCCCAGAGCCTAGAAGCACTGCAGTCAGATGCATTTGGAACAAACTGGATGCATGTTAGAGAGAGAAAAACCATCTCCTGCTGCCCAGATAGCAATATTTCTTCACTTCTGACTTCTTATTTCAAAGTTAAGCGTGGCAATGTCTCAGGGTGGACAGAGCTTGAGCAGCCTGGTTTAGTTGAAGAAGTCCTTGCCTATTGCAGGGGAGTTGGACTAGATGACCTTTAGAGGTTCCTCCCAACACTAACCATTTCATGATTTTATGTGGAGTGTGATGTGAGCATGCTGGGGGTCTGAAGAGATCTGAGGTTGCTGGACCACAGGTGCTTGTGTTGCTGTGGCTGGAGTGGTGGATGTCCCACCAGGAATGTGAGTAAACTGCCCTAACCCCTTTCCTTGCTCCTCCAGGCGAGTGTTACTCAGGAGATGAAAACGTGGACAATGGTGCCAGCTGCCCCTTCGGCTCCTACCGAGACCCCCGGCAGCCCTCCCGCTGCAGGACCTGCCCCTGCGGGCCCGGCCAGGGCTGCTCCGTGGGGCCGCGTGGTGAGGAGGTCGTCTGTGACCACTGCCCTCCTGGAGCTGCTGGTAATTCCCTTCTTGCTTCTGCTCTGCCTTTTCATACAGGTGTGCTTGGAGCTGGGCTGACCCACACCATCCTCTCAGCCCAGCTTGCAGGAACACTGTCCCTCCTGCCTGCGGTGGGGTGTTTGGGCCCCAAGGGTGGGGGAAACACACCATGATCTCTGGGAAGAGTTCTCGTCTAAATGTAACATGGATGGAGAAAGGATGGGTAGGAAAGGGAGTGGAACAAAAAATAAGTTAAAAAAAGAAAAAAGAAATGACTTGTAGAAGGTCAGTTATGGCACCCAGTTTTCAAGAGCGTGTGTGGGGCATTGTGTGCTGGCCGTGGTGGTGATGACAGCAGAGCAGCTGTTGTGCCAGCCCTGATAGGGCTGAACACCCCCATTTCTGTGGGACACAAGCAGTGAGTCAGCCTCTGCCTCCAGGCACAAGCATTAACTTCTGCTCATCCCTCCTTTCCCAGGTGCCAATTGTGAGTACTGTGCTGATGGCTATTTTGGAGATCCAGCGGCTTCCCAGCCCTGCCAGCTGTGCCGGTGCAATGGCAACGTGGAGCCCAACGCCGTGGGCAACTGCGACCGCCAGACCGGCGAGTGCCTCAAGTGCATCTACAACACGGCTGGCTTCTACTGTGACCGCTGCAAGGATGGCTTCTTCGGGAACCCGCTGGCCCCTGACCCCGCAGACAAGTGCAGAGGTGAGACCCAGGTGCTGTCTGAGCTGGGAATGAGTAAGAAAACCTGTGACTGACTTTGGAGTGGTTTGATGGGAAGGAGGATGCTGGAAAGTGGGAATGGTGAGCAGGAACCAAAGCACCAGGCTAAATGGTGGGAGAAAAGCAGGGAGAAATGTGCTGTGGCTTGAGGTGGGGGCAGGCCCCCCTGAACCTGTGTTGCTCTGATCTGCAGCCTGTAACTGCGACTCAGTTGGTGCTGAGCCCCTGAAGTGCAGGAGCGACGGGAGCTGCATCTGCAAACCTGGCTTTGAGGGTCCCCACTGTGAAGAGAGTGAGTGCCCAGCTTGCTATGGCCAGGTGAAAGCACAGGTGAGCATCTCTGCCAGCCCCAGGGCCACTGAGCAGCAAGGAGTGCTGTGATTTGATCACTCCCAGGGTCTCCTCCTGTTCTCCTCAAGCACCTATCTACTCCTGGTGCAGGTGAAATGTCAATTCAGACCTTGGCTTTATGCTGGATTCAACTGATCCTTTATGTCCCATCCTAAAATGAGCCTTCATTTTAGTCTCTGTCCTCGAGCCTGACTGTGGTCCTGGTTCCCCCTGGTCTTTCCCCGTGGGTTTGGTGTGCTGCTGGCTGACGGCCTGGTCTGTGGTTGCAGATGGAGCTGTACCTGCAGCAGCTGGCAGAGCTGGAGCTACTCTTGTCAGAGGTGCGAGCTGGCGGTGGGACCAGCCAGGAGCTGGAGGGGAGGATGCTGGTGGCTGAGGAGATGCTGCAGACCATCCTCAGGGAAACCCTGAACCTTCAAGGTACCACCTGCCCACCGCCCTGGGATGGGGCCATCTGGGCTGTACCAGGGAGGGTTTTGCTGCCTGGGCCTTTTTGCACAGCAATGTTTTCTTCAGCCTTTCTCTTTCCTTCTCCCCAGCCTCTGACAGGTCTCTGGAAGGCCGTGTGGCCAGGATGAAGGGGCAAGGGTCCAGCTCCCAGAGTCGCTTGGATGAGGTCAAGGCAACAGTGGAGAGACTGAGGTCTCTGGGGAGCCAGTATGAGAGGCAGGTGCAGGAGACCCGCCAGCTGCTGGAGAGAGCCAGGCTGGACCTGGATCGCAGCGGCGCCGCTCTCCTTCGGGTGGTAAGAGCATCCCAGGTGACACGCTCCTAGTTCAGCTCAGGGCTGGGAAAAAATCAGCAGAGAAAGCAAGGATTTAAGGAATTACAGACATTGCTTTGTGAATGTAGGTGTTCTGGTGGTCCTTTGTTTGGGGTGAGGACCTTGAGAGGAGCTGGCAGGGGTCTTTGGGGGCGGTGGAAGTTTAACGTGCTGTAGTTGCCTCTTTCACTGCCAAACTGGATGGAGAGCAGGGAGGAGCACTCACACCTCTCTTCCTTCTTCCCTCCTCAGACCATTCCTGTTTCAAGCTTTCCTGGGGGTTCGAATCAGTTCTTGCTGCTGGCCCAGGAGGCTCTGAGATTGGCCAACAGGTGAGTTGCTCCCACTATTAGCCACGAGAGAGGGGAGGAGGACTGAGATCCTGCTAGGTGCCCAGAAGGTCCTTTTTGGAGGGCTCTGTTTGACATCTGCCAGCCCTGCAGCAGGGGAAGATGCAGCTGCTGGGCTGTCTTTGCTCCCCTATAGACTTGTCCTCAGCTGTTTTTGAGGATGTAATTGGATGTGATTTAGAAACATCTTTAGGATCAGAGTTTTCCCTTTGGGTATCCACTTGGAACAGAGAGCTTGTTCCCTCCCCAGTGCTCTACCCTTGGGAGATGCAGGAGGAACAAGCAAAATGCGGGTCGCCTTCGCAGACATGCTGTTTCCCAAGGGGCTGTGATCCAGCATCAGTGAATGCAACAGTAAAGGAAGCTGGTGGAGCAAAGCTGGGTGGGAGCCCTTTCTGACGAGCCCCTCTGTGCTCTGCAGCCACACCCAGGCAGCCAGTGCCACCGAGCAGGCTGCGAAGGCGGCGCGGGAGGATGCGCGCCAGGCGCTGGAGCTGCTGCGCGCTGCCGCCGGCGGAGAGGCCGCCGGGGGCTCCCTGCCAGGGCTGCCCGGGAGGTGAGCACAGCCTGCCTTGGCCCGAGTTCTGTGTCACCTGGGAGGGAGCAGGGGGATGGCCAAGAATCCGGGCCCTCTTCCCTGCCTCCCCATCTGAGCAGCAGAAATGGCAGCTGGAGGCAGGGAATTCGCAGGCATCTCTGAGGGGTGCAGATGGAGGGTCGGCAGCTCTGTGAAGGGTTTGCTTCCCACCTCACAGCCCTCAGCGCTCCTGGGGTCCTGCCTGCAGCTGGGCAAAGCATCACCACGTGTGTGAACAGGCTCCTGGAGATGATTTCCACATGTGATTGAGAATCTGGGCTGGGTTTATCCCAAGGGTGAATTTAAGCCCACAGTTTCTCCTTTGGTTAGACTTGGCTTCTGCAAAGCCCACCACAATGGTGCTGGGACTTTACACACCATGGGTGGGATGTGAGCAGCAGCCTTGAAAGAAGTTAAGAAGTTGAACAGGTATGTGCAGGAGAAAACATACAGTGGGGGGGCAGGGATTAGCAGAGCCACCATGGAGCCTGTGAGGGTTCAGATGTATGAAACAACCTCTGATTTTGGAGTGGGAGTAAGGAGCCAGAAGATGCCCTGCTCATTGGAGGGACTGGGATGCAGGGAATGTTTGCAATTGACTTTTTATGTGGGTAAATCTGCATGGGGCCTTGGAGAATGTGAACAAGTCAATGCAGATGGTAGTATTAATGCTGGGGTGGCAGGCTGGCAGCTTGGCTGGTACCAGGCTCTCTGACCTCACATCTGCACAGGTACGAGGAGCTCAAGTCCCTGGTTGGAGGCCTGAAGGCTGATGCTGATGGAATGGCCTCCAAGGCAGACACAGCCTATCAGGACAGCCTGGTGCTCCTCAGCTCCTTGTCCCGCCTGGCAGAGATGGACATTAGCTCCTTTCAGGTGAGGGGTTCCTGCCTGTCAGACCAGGAGATCCCCTTTTGTTCCTCCTGATGCCCTCCCTGCTTATCCCACCACCAGCTCAGCCCTTCCCAGGGGCTCCATCCCTATTGGAGAGCCACTAGATAGGCATCTTCCTACCATTTTTCCCCTTTTGCCTCTGGTTCCTGGGGACCTCACTGTGTCTCTGTTTCAGGAGGAAGCCTCGAGGTTGAAGCAGGACTCGAGTGCCCTGCTGGGCCTGGTGGACAGCTCCCTGTCCCAGTACCGGAGCCTGCAGAGCCGCGTGGGGCAGTGGGAGGAGGAGGCCAAGCAGCTGCTGCAAGGGCAGGAGGGCGAGAGAGCGGTAAGGGGCTGGCTGGGGAGGGCTCATCCCCAGCAGGAGCTGCAGCCTTGGGGGTGCCTGTGGCCCCACCACTATCCTTGCACGGCTGTCCAAGGCAGCTCTGCCTGCCTGGTGCGGGATTGGACCCTTCCTTGGGGCTGGTCTCAGGCCTCAGTGTGGGCAGGGAGCTGCTGGTGCAGGGTCTCACCTGCATGGCTCCTCCATGTAAGGCAGGATGAAGATCTGTTCCTGCAAAGGTTAGGGCTAAGATGACTTGGGATAGAGCTGGAGCTGGCTGAGGAGCACCGGCACAAGCTTCTGATGGCAGATCAGCCTGTGGTAGTCTTGATTAAGGAGCGAGAGCAAGCATCTGGGAGCAGACTGATGGGTCTCTTCCAGCCCAGCTCCTCCCAGACTGCTCTGGGACCATGTGATGTTCCCATATTGTGTCCTTCACCCACCCTTTGTGTCCCTGATACATTGCAGAAGCTGACACAGCTGCTGTCCCGAGCCACTCTTGCCAGGAGCACAGCCCTGCAAGCCGTGAGCGCTGGCAATGCCACCTTCTATGAGGTGGAACAGATCCTCAAGAGCCTCAAGGGTAACATGCTAGAAACCCTTCGTTTTCCTTTCCATGTGGGATCTCACAGAGGTAGTATGGCTTCATCTCTTCATCTCTGTGTTTCTTCCAGAGTTCAACCTGCAAGCAGATAACAAGAGGAGGCAAGCCAAAGATGCCATGAGGAGGCTGCCCATTATCAGCAGCATGGTCACCACTGCCAGGGAAAAGACAGACCGAGCCAAAGGGATCGTGAGCAGCGCTGCTTCTGAGTCCAAGGCAGGCAGCAGCATGGCAGGGGAGGTGAAGGAAATCACCACGGGGATCCAAGAGGTGAGGACAGACTCTGGTGCTATTGCTGTCAGAAAAGGATTTGGAAGGGGAAAAACATGGAAGAAGAGGAGGTGGTTAGCAGCCTCTTGGTGGACCTGATGGGTTGATTTTTCAGCTGAAGTTTCTCTACAGTGCGTCCTGCAGATACCAGTTTGGCTGTAGATGATTTCTGCAGGTACATTTCTCCCATGAGGATCCCTGTGGCATCTCACTGCAGCCACCTTTCAGTGACCAAGGGGATTTTTTTTTTACTCCTGCAGCCAGAGTCACTGGCAAGCTTGTGATGTCCCAAAACTGGTGTTTGTGGGTTCACCTCCCAGATATGTGTTGTAATTCCCCAGGGATTTGCTGATGTGTGAGGGAGAGATTGAGCCATGAGCGTAGAAACATCTCTCTGGAGCAATTGGTGGGAGAACATGAGGACAGCTTGTGATCTTTTGGATCCCTTCTAGAAGGAACCAGTTTCTACCAATTCCCTATTAAAGTGCACCCAGAATGATTTTGGTTGTGTCCTGCCCTCTAAAAGTGCCTTTTCCTATGCACAACGCCCAGGAGATTGCCCGGCTGAAGGAGGAAGCCAACAAGACGGCTGACGGCGTCCTCGCCCTGGAGAAGGCGGTGGCCACCCTGCGGCACGAGGCCAAGGAGGTGGATGATGCATTTGAGAGGAAACTCTCGGAGGTCCAGGCGGACGCTGCTGTGATAGAGAAGGTGGGTCCCCATCTCCCTTGCCTTGTCTCCTTCCCTGTTGACTTGTGGGCTTGATTTAACCTTACAGCTCCTGCCTTTCCCCCTTCAGACAGCTCAGGAAGCTCAGAGGGTCCACGACAAGGCTGGCCAGGCAGGGGCAGCTGTGCAGAAGATGCTGAGTGCCCTGGAAGAGCTGCTGCGTCTCATGAGTAGGTTTTGTGATGCCACTGTGGGGTGTGGATGGAGACAGGTCCCCACTGGGGTCCACGCAGGGCTTCTGGGAGTTTAGTGGGAAGCTAAATTACGTGGTTGGGCAGTAGGGTGGAGATGAAGTATCTAGGAAGATCTAGTCCTCAGCCTCCATGCATGCTTTCCCATGCCTTGTTTTCCTTCTGTGCAAAAGACCAGCCTGGTGCTGTGGATGAGGACGGCCTGAGGCAGCTTGAGGCGAATTTCAGCAAAGTCAAAAGCAGAAGCAAGCAGCTGAAGGCGGAGATGTCGGAGCTGGAGCAGACGGCTGCCCTGCAGAAGGCCCGGGTGCAAATGCTGGAGAGCAGCATCGATGGCATCCTGGCTGATATTAAGAACCTGGAGGATATCCAGAGGAGTCTTCCTCCAGGCTGCTACAACACAAAAGCCATTGAATTGCCATGAGCCAGCTCTGGAAAGGCTGCAGCACCTGCCAGGAGGGCCTCCCCAAATCTGGCAGAACTGGCTGTGTTTGGTTGTGTAAAACTGATCCTTACCCTCAAGATCAGTGGGGCAGATGAAGTTCACAATGTTCTGCTGGCCCTGGAAAGTCCCTAATTTTTCCAAGTGCTCCGTCCCTTGCTCATGGGAGGAAGGAGATTCCTGGTTTGTGAAGGTGCTGCTGTCTGAAGAACAGCCCATTCCTACAATAACATATCTCTGAGGTGCAGGGTTGGGTGTCAGCCTTGTGAGTTTGCACAGTTTGGACGCTGAAGCTCATAACTGACAGGTTCTCCATCACCTGTGGATACCCTGTCCTGGTCCGGCACACACAGAAGGACCAGGGTCTCTGTCCATGCTTTTGACACTGCCACCACCAGCTCCACCTCCTGTTCTCCATGGGGTTTTCCTCACCTTCAGCAGCCACAGGGAGCAAGCAGCATGAGGCTGCTGGGGGAGATGAGTTCTGAGTTGAGGCACTGGTGATGCTTCATGAGGCGTCTCCTCCCAGGCTGGCAGTCCTCCCCTTGCTGGGAGTGGTGCTGGCATGCTGTGGCTCCTGTACCTGAGAACCCCATCCCATTCTGCTGCAGTGCCTGTAGCCTGATTTCAGTAGCTTAAAAATAGTGAAGATGTCTTTAATGTGTCTCCAGCTCTGGTTTGGTGCTGCCTGTCCTCCTCCCTCCCTCATGGTATGTTTCTCAGAGGCCACCATCACCACCAAGGTAGCTCTCCACAGGGGTTTCCCACTGTTCATCTTAACAGAGCTTGGATGAGGCAAAGACACAGTGCTCCCTTCACCCTTCACTGCAGCTCTCATGTGGGTCCAGCTGCATTCTGGGACACTGCACACTGCTCCCACCTTCCTTCAGATGCCATGCAGGGGAAAAAAGTTTCTGGGGAAATAAGTGCCACCAGATGCTGGAAGCTGAAGCTCTGCTGAAGCCCCTGCTCTACCTGCTGGTGAAAGAGGAGGTCCCAGATGGAGAAGGACACTGGGGACCCACTCACCCCTCCTTATCTCTCGAGTCTCTGATAAAGTGGTATCTGATAAAGCAGCACATGTGCTTTTGCTTCATGATATACCGACTATTATGTCTGCTTTACACTTTTATTTAAGTGAGATGTATTTTAGCCCCTAGCATGTCCCTTCTCCTGTTGTACAGCGTAGGGACAGCTATTAGGGAACCTGTTTTTCCATGAGTTGGCTTTTTTGAAAGGTAGGTGTAGGCACAGAGTTTGTGGTGATTGTGAGTGGGGCTGGCCCAGCCTCATCCCCAGTGGCACAGCTGTGAGCAGCAGGTGAGCAGCACTGACAGCAATGAGCCATGGAGTGCCCAGGGGCACTGAGCAACCACCAAAGGGAGCAGAGGGACACAGGGGCACTGCATCAGCATGGGGGGATAAAAGGCTGGGCTACAGGACAAGAAGGGTGGACATTTGAAGCCTTCTGAAATGATGTTACTCTCTGTGGGTTGAAGCTTTCTGAAGTTGTGTGGTGATACTCTGTGTACTGTGGCTGCCTCAACTGTGACAGGTAAGAGGTCAATAAATGATGAATACTCTTGGCTAGACCTTGCTTATAACTTTCTTTTTTCAGGCTTCCTCATTTGGGGGGGTTTGGCCATGGGTTATCCCAGTAGTGCAGGCATTTGCTCTCTTGTTCTGACTCAGTCTTGGGGCTGTTTTAAAATCACACCAGTAACATCTCTGTTTTGTTTTGTTTATTACATAATTTAAACATT
Source organism: Onychostruthus taczanowskii (assembly GCF_017590055.1). NCBI lineage: Eukaryota > Metazoa > Chordata > Aves > Passeriformes > Passeridae > Onychostruthus > Onychostruthus taczanowskii. Next base: position 3,909,967 of record NW_024504233.1, read on the forward strand.
TTGCTGATAAAGTATTTTTTGTCAATGACTGTTCTTTCATATAGCAACAGAAAAAAGAAAAAAAAAAGGCTCCAAAACTTTTGACAAAGGTGAAATTGGTGGCATGGCAACTTCAACCCCTTTCCCTCCCCCCTTTATTTATTTTCTTTCCCCAAAAGACATTTGAAGTTCATTTCACTTTCAGCAAATTGACTGTTAAAAAGTGGCGGTTCAAATACCAAAACCCACGAGCTTCTTCCCATGCCTCTCCTGCACCCTGGAAACCCCCATCCTCACCTCCCCAGCAGTCACATGGATCATCACAGATGATTATTTTCTTCCCATGCCCACCCAAAGACATTTTTCCAAACCAGTCCCGGAGCTGAAGGCCCCATTACAAACCCCTGTCCCTCCCCCCATCCTGTGAGTTTTACTGGGTGGGTACACGAAGGTAAGAGCAGTAGGACAGAACAAACTCCTCATCCTCACCACAGCTAAGCTCCACCATCCCAACCCCATGGATCAGGAAGCCATGGCTTTCCCAGGTCCCCTTCTGTGTACTGGAGGGAGGATCAGAGATGATTTTCACACATGACTCTTTCTTTCTTCCCCCCTCTCCATTGTTTAATTTTCTGTCTTTCCTTGGGGAAAACCCACTCTCTTTGCTCCCACCTCAGAGGTGTCGCTTCCCAGGAGGTTCAGTCCCTCTTGTGTTTTGGAGGCTGGTTGCCACCATTGCTGTTTCTCTGGCTTGGAGCTGAGAAACACATCTGGAAAGGAGGGGACTTTGCTGTCTGGGATAACTTGTGCATTGGGGTGGACAGGCAAGGGAGGCAGACAGAGTGTGTGAGAGCAGTCCAGCGGTGGCTGACATACACTGGGTGTCCCAGGGCACTCGGGGGTGTCACTGCCAGGCGAGCTCTCTGGGGTGGTGGTGGTGACCTGGCTGAAGAGTCACCTGGAGCAGAGTCCCACACACACACTCGCCACCTTCTCTGCTTTGACATCTCCATGTCTCCTCATCCTATGGGATACCTAGCCTACCACCTGGAGGTACCAGAGCTGGCACTGAGGGACTCAGCTGCCAAATTTAGAACAGTTCCCAAACTCATTTCTCTGTGCAGAGGGAAATCCTTGGCAAGGAAACACCTCTTCTAGCCTTTGGGTGAGTCACATCACTTCTGCATTTCTGGGAAGGGCTGTGCCTTCCTGAGAAGTTGTCAACTACTGCTCCTGGAATCCTGTCTGCTGCAAGGACCCCGTGGCTGTCTGTTTCCTTGTTTGTCCAAAGTGGCTTGTTTTTCCATGGATGCCAGCAGCACACAGCAGGTCACCAAATTTAGCACAAAGTCTCACCTTTGGAGCTTGCCTGAGAGCTACTTGTGACCCTTATGGACATTAAAGGGACAAAATAAATTAATTTCACATCTTTCCTTGAAAGACCCTGGAGGACTCTCAGCCATAGGCAAAAGGACTGTACCCAAGGTGATAAAATGTTACAGGGAGCAAAGGGAGTGAAGGTGAGGGCTAAACCTTCCTCATGGCTGTGACCCTCCCCAGGAGCTGTTCAGGGTCCTTGTGCCCTAGGGATGATCAGCAGGACAAGGCCCTGCTCCAGCAACCCTCCTCTCCACAAGACTTCAGTAACTGCTCCACATTACCTGACTTGCTTTTACTGTGAGCATCTCCACTAGGATCCATCCCTGGCATCGGGGTGTACCAGAGGCAGGAGCTTGGCCTGTCCCAAGGGATGTGCAAAGTAGCCATGGCTGGTTTGGGAGGGGGAGGTTATCATGCATTTAATGAACTCTTCAAGGAGAGGCAGAGAGTAGGAGTGGCAGGAGAAGATGGATGGAGCAGAAATGGAGATCTGGAGGGTAGAGGAGGGGGATGGACGTGGCCAGGTTTGGGGCAAATTCTCACCAGAGGCTTTGGCTCACCACCTGCTTCTTTCTACCCCATTTCACGGCCCCATAAAAGGCAGATCCCTTTTTAGATGCTGTGGGATGCCCCCTCTGACACTGGGTAAGAGTAGAACATCACCCCAGCTTCACTTTCCTAGGGAGTGGCTTCAGTTCTTGCAGCTAGGGGAAGGTGAGATGTGACATTCTCTCCGTAATGCTTCAGCAGCAGTGCTTACCAAGGCCTCTGCTGCCTTTTAGAAATGCTCTCTCCGTGGTTTTCAGGGGCAGGAGGAGGATTTTGTTAGCTGGGCTGTCTCATGGCTGGCCTGAGGAGATTCCCCTGCCGTGGGCACTGAGCTGTTGTTACTACTGGCTGCTGCCAACCAGGGTTTTGTTGGTCACTGGGCTGAGAGGCCCAAAGGGCTCACACTAAAGTTACTTAATTAAAAAAAATCCACCCCGATTTATTGAGCTTAGGTTGTGTAAGATGATGCAGAATAGGCAGCCCCTGCTCTGAGCATGCTGGGAAGATGGACTGAGGGGACCATTTCCCAGGAACATGCTGGGAGCACACGGAGCATGTCGCTCCCTGACCAGCCCCTCCTCCCTCCCCATGCACACAGGGCAGGGCAGTACCCCCGAAAAAGAGACCAAACCATTCCCTGGACATGGCTGCACAACAGAGTGTTGGTGCTGGGGGTGAGAGGCAGACACGGGCAGGAGGCCATGGGATGGGGAGAGAGATGGAGACACGGACTGAGAGAGAGAGAAGAGAGATGCAGAGCTGTAGGCAGGCGGGACGCGAGGGCGGTCTCGCTGCGGGGGCTCGGGCACTTAGCCAGAGGCGTTGATGTAGAGCTGGCTCTTGAGGATGTAGTCAATGACAGGCTGGCAGAGGTAATCCACAACGTGTCCATCCCCGTGCTGCAGGGCCAGTCTGGGGGCGTGGGGAGAGAGAAAGGTGTCAGAGCCCACTTGGGTGGGTCAGGTGCCCCTGCAAATGGACAGGCAGGCTGGGGACATCCTGCTGGACACCCTGCTCTGTAGTGGGAGTAGCCCTGCTTCACTCACCTGCTTTTGGTGGAGCTGACAACTGACATGGGGTGGTTTGAGTCATCCTTCACCACCAGGATGTTGTTCTGCAGGGGAAAGAGGAAAGCAGGAATGAAGGGATGGCTTGAAATCAGATATCTGCTGCTCCAGCCTCCCCACCCTGCTGTGTGGTGACCCATTGCTCATCCCATCCATCACCTGAGAGCACCTGACCCTGAGATGCTTTGTGTCCCATGACAAAACTGTCCCCCTGGGTGGAGAGAGACTGTGAGTTCTCTCACAGCCTTCCCTGGCCACAGGTGCACCCACTGACTCACTTTGTACTTGCGGAGTATGGAGGAGTGGTTCATGATCCGCTCAGGGTCTGCTCCATCCCGGGGCACCACCACAATCCCAAACTCCCCGACAATCACCTCCATCTGGGAACAACACAGAGTGTGGAGAGCTTTACAGCCGCCCCATGCAAAACCTGCCACCATCTGCCAACCCCACCCTGCCCTATGAAAGCTGGACCATGGTCTGGAGGGAGATGGTGAGTGATTTTGAGGCTATGTCAACAACCTTTGGCAGAAACATGGAATTATGCAGGCAAATGGTCAGCAGTAAATCAAATAAAAGGCACAAGGTTAAATTCTGTTAGTGGATGTTGAGGTCAGGCTTTGAGGAGAACTTGTGGCAGAAGGAGGTGACAGCAGAAGAAGTTGCCCAAGGTGAATGTGATCTCTGCCTCGCTGGAAGGGCTCATGAGCAGGATGGATGTATTGGTCCTGACAGAGGTCTGAGAGGATTGTTCTGCCAAGCTTGTTTGCCCAAATTTGCTGCTGCATGAGGGCTACTAGTGCTCACACCTCTCTCAGATGAGACAAATCAGGCTCGTCCAAAAGAGCTTTGGGTCAGTAAGTTCAGGCAGCAGGAGTCTATGAGGAGGGACTGCTGCAGAATGCATCTTCTGCCTGTGCTTTGATGTCATTTCTGCATCCTTTGTGCTGGGCTCAGGGCTTGGCTTGTGTCAGTTTTTCCAGCCTTTCAAAGATGCCTGCTGCCTAAATGCTTTAAAAAGTTAAGGATTGAAGATGTGGTAACGGATTTTAGAAAGCTGAGAAGTTCAAGGAGGGAGGTTTGTTTTGACTGACTGCTTTTAGGGAGGAGCTGGGAGGGCCCTCACAGCCAGCATGGCTCCAACCAGGAGCAGCTGATGGGTCAGCAGCCCAGCCCCTCTCCAGGGCTGGTGTTCTCCCATGAAAATATGGCTTCTTCCAGCAAGGACCAACAGTGAAAGGTGTTGATTTGGCTCTAAATATGTTTAATTCCTAACATCTGGACCACTCCTGTAAATACCTTATTTCCTACCTGCATACCTCGCTCTGCTAGGACTGTCATCTGCTTGATACTGGCTCCTTCCAAGGGACAAGGAGTGGGAGCACAGCCTTTGGGATGGGCTTACCCTCCACCCCAGGTGACATCCTCTGCACTAACAGTGAACAGGGTACAGGTTTGGGACCATGGAAGCCCTGTGGAAATGTGCAGGGGAGATGACAGTCAGGGTTGGGATGGAGGAGGCAGTGGAGATGGTGGGCACAGCTCCTGTCATCCCAAGGGATTTAGCGGCTCCAGGAGCACTGGCTGTGGGAGGCAGAGGAGGAGGAGCATGGAGGGGTTTCTGGCAGTGGTGACTCACATCTGCCTCGTTCCAGAGGCCAGGGATGCAGAAGGACTCCAGCAGGTCGCTGCCACAGAGCAGCAAGATGCGAAGCTCTGGAAAAGAGAGGAGAGAAGCCCAGAGGTGGGAGCACAGGGGGCTGAGAAAGAACCCCCTCTCCCCCCCGCCAGCTTTGAGGGTTGGCTTTGCTGCTCAGCAAGAAAATGGTGCTGTGAGAAGTCTTCTGCTCTGACAGGCCCATAAAGATTAATTTATTTGCACAACTGCCCGATAAAAGCCATAAAACCATCCACCGCAGAGGGGTGAGAAGAGGTGGCTACATGGGAAAATGCCTCCCTGTTTGGCATTCCCAGGTGGCCAAAGACTTTAGGCTCTGCATGGTGCTAGTGCCAGGCTGGCTGTAGTCCCAGGCTATGCGTGAAAAGGGTTTCAAAACCACGAGCCAACTCCCCATGCAGAGCTCTGGGTGATGTCTGCTGGGGCTAAAACCCCAAAAAGTCTTTAGAGCAAGAGGCACCGTGGCTGGTCAGGCACCAAAACGTCTCCTGCTGCTCCATGAGGCTCTGCAGGGCTGCAGGCAGTGTGGGCATAGGGTGACACCACCATGGGAGGCCAAGTTTGATGGCACTTAAGGGGACTCTCAGGACAGGGTGCCATGGCAGGTCTGTGCCAGTGCTGGGAGCTGTGTCCCCACTTCACTCCCTTATTTCAGACTGTTGTCTGTCAACAGGACTAGGCTCAGCCCAGTTAGAGCTGTTTCTGTTGCATTCCTGAGCCCCAGTAGCTGGCTCCAAGGTGACATGGTCCTGTGTCTGCCAGCTGTCATGCAGATGCTCCCAAGCCATGCAGCGCTCGCCCAGAGGAGTGGGAGCAATGTGGAGAGGGGCTGTGTACTTACCAATCTCCTCATATCTCATCACTGTCCCCAGGTTGGCATTTTCATCTGAGAAAAGGCAGCAAAAGAGAGGTGCTGGTGCCCAGCCTCGAAGAGGGGTGGGGAGGAAGGGTGGGGAGTGGGTCTCTAGAGGTGATGCTGGACCTTTCCTCTACATACCCACAAAGGTGAAGCGCTCCATGGGCGGGCGAACGCAGCAAATCCGGCTCAGGCTTTCTCCCACCTTCCCCAAGATCTTTGCTAAAGGGGAAGAAGGAAAATTCATGGGAGGGAGGCTGTGCAATTAACCTGTCCACGTGCTTCAGCCACCCTGGTTCTGCAAAATGCTCCTGTGCCTGGGTGTGCAACTACTCCCAGCATTTCCCAACAGCTCCTCATGGTCTTAACTCCCAAGAATCCCCACTGTGCCTTGAAGGGACCAGCTAGACAGATAAAATCATGAAGAAAATCATAAGATGTCCATTTTTATGGGATTTAAGTAATGTTCCCTCTTCTCAGCTAATTCTTTTATGGTGTGCATTCCTCTGTCTCGTCCTACAAGTGAATCCCACTATATCATCTCTCCTGCCAGTTCATCCCTTGGTACCAGGCAGCCTTTCCTTTTGTTGGTCTCACTGCCTAGACATCATCCAGCTGAAGTCCAAGGAGATTCACAGCCATCCTAAGCTGTTCTTGTGTTCTGCCCTTGCTGTGCTGGATACTGACTCCTGCATCACACCCCTGCCCCACCCTGGACTTGCTGCGCCAGGACTGATGAGACGCCTGTCCAAAAATAAGGTGATGGAGCAGTGGTCTAATATTTGGCATTCCTGGCTGGAGGTGGGGGTAAGTAGCCACGCCTCCCTTCCCACCCCGCCCCACGTACCCGCGGTGGGCTTGCTGGAGACGTTGTTGTTGTTCTGGTAGATGTTCTGCGAGGACTCGTTCTGCGGCTGGCCGATCACAGGGGTGATGGAGGGTGTGTTGACATTGGAGAGGATGCAGCCAGTCACTCTCTGCAATCAGGGAAGGATGTAGTTGGAACAGTGTCTTCACCCCAGCACCCTTGCAAAACCTTTCTGACCCTGCAACAAGCCTCTGCAGTCCTGGTTCAAGGTTACCTTTTGTCACAGGTACATCCCAGCCACTTTAGGGTCTCCAGTCCCATCTGACCTCACCAAATGGGCCTGGGGCTATCAGGACCCTGTGGATAATGACTTGTGTTTAAGGTGGTATCACCTTTTTTGTGTGGGCTAGCAAGGAGCATACATGTCCTCTTCTCCAGCCATCCCAGCAGGAACAGGAAGGTATCACCAGCAACTACCTGGCTTCAGCACCACAGTCCCTGGATGCACTGGACATCCTGCTGGGCTGGCTAATGCTCCCCCTGTGCCTCCTGTCTGGGCTGTCCATGAGTTTGTGCAATGCTCTTTCATCCATTCCCTGTCTTTGGTTTTCTTCCTATATCTGAGTGTACCAGCAGCTCTGCCACCCCTGTCACCCAAGGGCAGTCACCTTCCTCCTTGGCTTTCAGGACTGCCTAGAACTTTTCCTCCTGGGGTTGTGCTCCCTGGGGACTTCTCAGATGCTGAATTTTCCTGTCAAATCTCTCTGTCAGGTTCATAGAGTAGTTCTGGCTCAGCTGGTGAGCGGGGAGTCCCTCCCTCAGCGAGGAGGGAGCAGTGTGTCACTACTGATGTGGTTTATGCCCGCCCCTGCTTTGAGTCTGCCTTAAGCCCTGCTGCCCTCCTGGTGTTGCTGGGTCCAGGTTGGCTGCTGGCTCCAGCTGGAGGACTCCATTTCCTTCTGCCATCAGGGCCCAGACCTCAAAGCAGCTGTGACAAGGTCTCGCCCCTCCCAGGTCTGGATTTCACTGTGTTCCTGCAAGTCTTCTCGCTCTGTCTCTGATGTGTTTTGATTGTTGATGGCCATGAGCTGGGGAAGGGCACCCCCACCCCTGCACTGTCCCCATGCCCTCACCCTGGTGCACCCACGGTGTGGGGGCTGCCTCACCTTCATCAGGTCACGGTGGTGCTCCAGCACACTGCAGGTGGTCTGCCAGGTGTCCTGGTAGCACTCCCAGGGGTCCACCCTGCCGGAAGCACAGCAAGGAAACAGTGTCACTCATGGCCACTGCCTGGAGCTCCTGCCCACGCCACCTCCTCCCCACTGGGCTGGCCAGCAGTGCCATGAGCAGTCATCATCAATCCCTGAGCCCTGGCATGGACCATGTCCCTCCTCCAGCCCTTCTGCACTGTGATCCCTAACAGCTCTGGGGACCTGAATGTCTGCCTGGTCATCTTTCCATGCTTGGTACCCAACTAACCAGCTTTTTTTGGCTCGGATGTGACCGTGTGTGTCATAACCCTCTTTCTGAGGGCAGCCCAAGATGCTTCTGGTGTCACTTCAAGCACCAGATGCCACATGGCAGTGCTGGGAAGGTGAAAGTCTGCAGGCTGGTGCTACATGTGAGGACAGGGGAAGTGCCACAGCACAAGGCTGGAGTGAGCCGAGTGACTTTGGGTATCACCCAGACACCAGAGGCTCAGGGAGGGGCTTGAATGACTCCCCAAATCCTGAGGGCTCCCTTGAAGGGCAGTCTAACCCTCCTTGTCTGTTCTCTGCTGGACTGGGAGCAGAAGGTCTCTGATTTTCAGTCAAGCTCGGGCTGGGAGAAAATGGAGAAAATTCATCCTGGAGCTCTACCAGCTGGTGGCATCTCCACTTTGCATGCAGGACTTTGCCCCCACGGCGCAGGGAAGGGGCAGGGGCTGCTGGTGCCAGCTCTGCATCAGCCACCCACCTGATCCAGTCGGAGGACTGCACGGCCAGCTGGCACATGGTCAGGCGGTGCCGGCTGGAGACCAGCCCCTGCACAAGAAGGGGAAGAAGAAGAGTTATGAAGCCTTATGCTCTGGCCAGCCTGGGCTTGCAAACACTTGCAAACCCTTCCTGCCCACAGAAGTTTGTTTAAGCTCCTGTTTGCTGGCGGGGAGCAGTCTCTGCTGGGCTCAGCCCTGGCTACGTGCTTGGGTGGTGAGATTTGCTCAGCAGCACCACTCCAGACCTGTGCTCCAAGGGGGCCAACCTGAGGGGCTGGTTTCTTGATGAAATTCCTCCAGCTTTCAGGAGACAAGTGAGCTCACCACTCCTAATTTGACAAGTGCTTCTAAAGGTCACTCATTTGCATAATTTCAATATTCCCGCCCCCCCCCAAAACCCCAATTTGCTTTGAAATAATTCAAACTAAAAAACCCCCACTTAAGGCATCATCACCACGACCATTTTGGATGGGAATGTTTGTACTTTGGCTCATTTTAGGGCCTCACTGCAGTTTTTATCTAAACAGCGAGAGGTTTCATCCTCTCCCTTCTCTCCGCGGCTTTCCCAAGGTCGGGAGCTGCCCCAGGCAGAAGAGGGCCATGAAGGGACCGCAGGTCAGGCAATGCTGCCCAGCGCTGAGCCCTAGTTTTGCAGAAGCCACCTCAGAGAGGAGGCAGAAGGGCAATGGGGCCAACGCACCGTTTTCCCGTAGGAGTCGTGCACGGGCGAGACGATGCCACCGATGACAATGAAGCGTCCGGTCTTGTGCAGGTAATCCCGGGCTCGCTCTGGACAGGGGGCAAGGAAAAGGGTGGAGGGGGGTTTAGCAGGGCCCAGCCAGCCCCTCCGCAGCCACACAGCTGTTACACCCCTCCCTGGCCTGTGTCAGCACCTTGTGCTGCCCGTGTCCCAGCTGTGCTGAGAGGTGTTCAGTTTCAGGCTGGTATTTCCTAAAGGTGGCATTTGAGGATAAAAGTGCTCGTGACAAACTGCCAAACCCACCTGATCTCCTACATGTCTACCCCAGCTGTTGAGACAGTAGCAAGGGAAAAGAAGACATGAAGGTAAGAGCAAACAGGCAGGTAAGATTGATGAGCCATTAGAAAGTTAACTTTTTCTTCAAGGTCTACAAAATATTTTGGATTTGCAAATAAAAGGAGCATTTCTGAAATGGAGGTGGTGATTTCAGGATCCATCAGCCATCCCAAGATGTCACTGTGCATCACATCTTTCAGACACTGAACTCAGTGTCTGGCACTGCCCTGGGGGATGGTGAGAGGTCCTTCCTGAGGGGCGGGTGTTCCCAGTGGAGCAGTGGCTGTCACATCCCTGGAAGTGTCCAAGGCCAGGTTGGATGGGGCTTGAGGCAACCTGGGTTAGTGGAACATGTCCCTGCTCATGGCAGGGGCTGAAATGGGATGAGCTTTGAGGTCCCTTTCAACCCAAACCATTCCAGGATTCTAAGTCACTTTTGGGCAAATTTTTTTTCCTCCAAATTTTTTAAATTTCTGCTAGGGAATATTATTCAGTTACTGTCAGTTGAAAGTAAATTAAGGAAATATAATTGCCATGCACTTTTTTCCCCCCCTTGAGGGCATTGAGCAGCCTCAGGCCTCTGTTGACAGCCTGTGGGAAATTTGCCAGCCTTAATATAGCCTCTTCCTCAGACTCACCTGAAATCCTCACTCTGGCTGCCTTCCCAGCTCTTGTGCCTTGGACACACCAGCCTCCAGAGAGGGAAAAGTGGGCTTAAATCATTTGATTGGTGCAGGGAGTAGAATTTGATTGCCTGAATTGGATGCACCAAAATTATCCTTCCTGCCCTCAAAATCCCATGAGAGCACATGCAGCAAAACACAGTATGCTTGGGTTTGGTTTTTTTGCACAGGTAGGGAGAAGCAAAGATTGATGGATCAGCATTTCCCTTTTTATCATAATGCAAATTAAAATGCAAATTACAAGAAAAAGGAAATTCCCTAACAAAAAAGGTACCGTTGAATTTTAAATGAACACATTCTTTCATTATTTCCTGATTTGCCCTGACTTGACTTTCCCTGCCAAAGGAAGATTATAAACATTGATCTGTCCCTCTTCACTGTGACCCCTTTATAAAATGCATCTTTCAGAGGGGCTGAACTCTTTGCATGCAAACTCTGCTTCAAGCTCTCAGGGGTGGCCAATGGTATTAATTTGCCTTGAGTTCTTGTTGGCAAAAGCCAAAGGTGTTTCCTGGCTACCAATATCTCAAGGTCTGTATTTAAACAGTCTGGCACCCTCTCCATATCTTCAGGCAATGTGACCCGTGCTGCTGGCATGTCATCTCAGCTCCAGCTCCCACCAAACATCCACCACCACCTTCTGCCTTAACAGAGCATTTCTCCTGCAGAAAACAGGCACTGGCACAGGATGCCCTGAGAAGTTTTGGATACCTCATCCTTGGAAGTGTCTGAGGCCAGGTAGGCAGGGGTTTGGAGCAATCTGCCCTAGTGAAAGGTGTCCCTGCCCATGGCACTGATCTGAGAGGTTGTTAATGGCCTTGCAGCACTCAGGGGAGGTTCTGCTGCTGGCAGGAGAGGGGTGCTGCTGCTCTGTATTGCCATCAAAACTGCTCATTGGGGTTTTAAGCTGCACAATCTGTAAAAATGAGGTTGCTTTCAAGCTGGGATCTGCATTTCCAAGAGCTTGTTGTCTACCTCAGAAGCACCACATGTAATTTAAATATGCTTGGAAACAGCAACATATTTATTGACAATTAAATCCCTGCAAGGGAAGTATTTGGGCAAATGTGGGCTAAGAAGCAGCAGTGTGGTGTAGGGAATGGCAAAACCTGCCTCCTGGCTCTGGCTTGCCCACAACTTGCAGAGCACCCTTTGACATCCCAGACTGGCCTGCTCTCACTTGGTTTTGGGGCAGAGCACACTGTTTGCTTGCAGGGCTGTGTCTGCCAGGAAACTCTGCAGCTTCACTTGTTCATACAACCATCAGCTAAGCCAGTCCTCACAGCCCTCCACTTCAAAACAAAAGCCTTTGAAAAGATTGCATTCTCTTAAATAACACCTCAAATCCTGTTTGGAGAGCAGCTGTGTCACTGGTAGGGCTGGCATGGTGACAGGAGCAGCTGTCCTCACTGCTGGGATGGTGGCAGAGGATTTGGGGCAGGGGACACTGTGGCTTCAGGGTGACAAAAAGAAAAACTCTGAGGGCCTGTAGCATGTCCAGAGAAGGGAACAGAGCTGGGGAAGGGTCTGGAGCACCAGGAGTGGCTGAGGGAGCTGGGTAGGTGCTCAGCCAGGAGAAAATAAGGCTTAAGGGGGACCTTCTGGCTCTCTGCAATTCCCTGGTGGTGGAGCCAGGTGGGAGTCAGGCTCTGCTCCCAGGGAACCAGGGACAGGACAAGAGGAAATGGGTGTAGATGGGATATTGGGAAAAATTTCTTCATGTAGATGGTTGTCAAGCCCTGGCACAGCTGCCCAGGGCAGTGGAGGAGTTCCTGCCCCAGAGAGATTTAAAAGTGGAGGTGGCACTTGGGGACATGGGTTAGTGGTGGCCTTGGCAGTGATGGGTTAAGAGCTGTACTCAATGTAAAAGGTATTTTCCAACCTAGATGATCCATTATTTTGTGATTCTAAAATTGCAGTGTTAGTTTGCAGCATCTACATGTGTCCTGCAATCATGCTGCTGTGTTTAAAGCTTATTTTTATTTTTTTTACAGTTTGAATCTCCTTAGGCTGATGCACCCTTCAGTGGCTAAATGAGGGCCAATAGTCCATCATAGCAAACCTGTCCTGATGTGTTAGTTCATCAGGCCTCGAGCCCTCCCCTCTGCACAAGGCCAGACAAAACTGCTTTAGCTCTTGTAAGAGACCTCAGGGGTGCTGGTGGCTCGTGGCCCACCCTGGGCTGAGGGTGCAGTGCCTCCTGCCATGGTTTGTGCCCCTGGCACAAGCTGCAGGAGTGGATCCCAGCAGCAGTCATTCCTCTGGGTTTCTGGAAACAGGGCGCTGGATTTTGTGGGTCATTGCTTCAAATGCTGTGGCTGCTTTGATCTTGCAGTGCTTGCTCCAAGCCCTCAAGTCCATTTTTTCAGAAAAGGCCTTTTTCTTTCACAGAAATTGTTATGCCTTTCTTGCAAAATATGCTGCTTGTGGGGGTCAGGCTCATGGTCTCCTTGTAGACATGGCTAGAGCCAAAGACACTGCAGCAGGTTGGTATTCCTGCTCTCAGGTGTATTCCTTATGGTCAGCTGTCTGCAGCTCCCAGCCTTCCTTCCCTGCTCGTGCAAAGATTTTTGCCTGGGGAGAAGTAGATTTTGGCCTGAAAAGTCCTAAGTCTTTGGCATCTTTGCTCCACTTCTCTGACAATTAGTTGGGTATCTGGCCCGTTTGTTGTCCTTGAGCTCAGCCCTCTGCCACAGCTTCCCGTCCCTTTCCCAGCCCATTTCTTGCCTGTTGAATACCTGTGATGTGCAGAGATTACACCAGACCACAGAAAACCCCTCCAGTACTTTATATCCTGCCACACCAATGCAGGGATGTCAGCTTGTAAACGCAGGGCTCATTCCTTTTCTGGAGTAAATAGTCCATAATGCTCCAGGCAGCCTGGATGGCTTTTAGACATTGTTAACACAAATAAACTTGGGGCGATGGCTCTGCCAAGACATGCATTAGCCCCCTGGCAGCCTACTTGTGGCACGGGAAGCTTTCAGCCATGGCTCTGTGCCTGGCAGCTGCTGGGTGACCACAGCCTTGCTGTGCTGGGGAGGGGAGGGACAGGGGTGACACTTGAACCCATCCCAGGCGCTGGTGACACTTTCCTGCTTTCCCAGCCCGGCTTTGCTCACCTGCCCTGCAAGTGCACTTCAGGTGTTTTCATCTCTGCTGCTTTCCTGAGAGATGGTGATAGGGAAAGACCAGTCAGAGGATATGCTACAGGGCTGCAAAACTGAAAAGTGATGGTTTTGTCCAGTTTGAATGAAAAAATAGCATCCTATTTCCCCAACAGGAAATCAGTCCTTATTTAAGACATGTTTCTTTTTGGAGGTTCTCCCTGAGAATATTTAATCACAATGTTTGGGCTCCTCTGGCAGGGCTCCATCACCTAAATTGATGTTACTGAAATCAAATATTCCTCATGCTTAATTTTTCAAGGTGTAATTTCAAATTGTATTTGCTTTGCCTTTGTACCTGGTTCACCTGCACCCCTAAGACTTCCTTTTTTTATATTTTTGTTTTTCTTACAACAAGTAAGTAAAGCCACAGGCCAGCTCTGATTTATGCCCTTCCCCCCAGAGAGGATTGAAGCTGCAGCTTGCTCACACTGTGCCAGCTCTCTGAACACACACACAAAGTAGCAGGGAGGCAAGAAAGCTCTGCACAGCCTTCATTGCACAGCCCTAAGAGTTGGGACAGAGAAGCTGCACAGCCACAGGTGATGGAGAAGGCAAAACCATTTCCCCAATGTCTCATTTTTATTTTCAGCAATTTGGCTTCTGACATCCTTGGACAGGAGGTGGGACATGGCCATTAAAATCCCTTCTTCTGCAGGAGAGAGTGACCCAGATATGCCAGCACACTTTGTTTTATTCTCAAGCTAGCAGCACTTGCAGGACCTAAATGGTGCTTCCAGAGCTCAGTGTGGGCAAGGAGCCAGCAGTTACTCTCAGTCTAATTGAATGATGTGTATGTATATAGATATATATAGGTATTAAAAAAGAAAGCCCCTTCTGAATGCCAAATCAGGGATGTATTCATCAGAGGTGTCCTTCTCCCAGAGCCCAGCTCTCCTGCCTACCCCAGAGCCTTGTTCTGGGTCCCGGCCAGTGTCCTCACCCACTGTCAAAGCTTGCTTAGAGCTGGGAAAACTATTGGCATCTCCCTTCCCTGGGCTCTCAGAAGAGACATGTCTACCCTGGTTGCTCTTGAAGACAGGTCCCTCTTTTGGGAAGAAGCAGGAGACTGATTCTTCACCGTGGGGTTGGCTCTTCCCAAGGCAAGCCTGGGGAGATGCTAGTGTCCCACTGACCCAAATAACCTCGTGCTCAGTGCCTCTTAGACAATTTCAGTCAGATTCTCAGGAGACTTCTAGCCGGTAGAAAAATCCCATTAAGCCCCCTCATGATTTTTTAAAAAGATTTTAATCTCTGAGCTAATTGTTCTGTTACACTTTCCCCCACCCCATTAGTCCATAGCTGTACCCAGACACTGTGGAAATAAAAATGGGAAGGGCTTTGTAGGCACAGAGTTTGTGGTGATTGTGAGTGGGGCTGGCCCAGCCTCATCCCCAGTGGCACAGCTGTGAGCAGCAGGTGAGCAGCACTGACAGCAATGAGCCATGGAGTGCCCAGGGGCACTGAGCAACCACCAAAGGGAGCAGAGGGCACACAGGGGCACTGCATCAGCATGGGGGGATAAAAGGCTGGGACAAAGAACAAGAAGGGTGGATGCTTGCAGCCTTCTGAAGTGACTTGGTGTCACTCTGTGTGGGTTGAAGCTTTCTGAAATTGTGTGATGATACTCTGTGTACTGTGGCCAACTCAGCTGTGGCATGTGCTGCGACAGGGCTTCAGGTGCTGCTGCACATTAGCTTTATCAGCTTTTCATAAGCACAAAAAAAGCATTGGCCACTGAATGCCTCAAGGTTTGTGGTGGAAGTGGAGGCTGTGAAGGGCTCTGAGAGGTGATGCTGCAGGACCTGACCCTGCCAGGCACCCAGGTCCCCACCCGTTTCCAACTCAGAGGCACAAGTGGTGACTAATGAGACTCATGCTATCACCATCTGTTGACCACTCCTGACTTCAAGCAGCAAAGTGAAACTAGGTGTTTAAAACTAACTAACTAACTAAAAATAATAGAAGTAGGAGACTGAGTCACAGTAAGTTGAGCTAGAAATAGCAGAGCATTTCCTGGAGCCCCAGCTAGATGGGGCCTGGGCAGGGGACCTGGCTGGTCCCAGAGAATCTGGGTCTCCTCTATGGAGCTGTAGAGGGACAATAGAAATAGAAAGTGAAGACATCCTATTTTTCCCTCTTTTATCAGAACTGAAGTATTGCAAGAGTCAGTGTGTCTGAGAAGTTACACAGGAGTCCAGGAAGAAGAGCTCTCGGGCCCTAGAGCTTGAGAAGGAGCATCTGAGGAAAAGCATGGCAGAACAACCCAGGCCAAGATGCTTTTCCCTGCTGTAGCTGCTACTCCTGCTGCTATGGAGTGGGAGGGAGCAAGCAATGCCCATCAGGTCACAACATAAGAAGAAGTACAAGGAGCTGCTTCTTGAGTTGCAGTGCCAGCAGCTCCAACAGAAAGGGACTGAACCCTTTCTGGAACTGAACTGAACTTTTCTGTGATCAGCACAGTGCTGCCATTCTCTCCACTGACAGAGAAGCAATATAACTTCTTGCTTGGAGATCTCACTCTGCTGTCACAGGGAGAGCAGGAACGTTCTCAACACCATGCTGGATCTAACCTGAGGTGTGGGTGGACATGTGAAATACCTCCACGAGGTGTTCAACACCTGGTATCTCAGAGCTCTTGGGGCTAAAGAGGTAAGGGAAAGCATCTAATGAGGTCAAGGCAATTCCTACAAGATAGTTGGATGAGGCTTCGAGCAACCTGGTCCAGGGATTGTTGTTGTAACAAGATGATTTTTAAGATCTCTTCCAAACCATTCAGTGATTCTAAAAATGGATGAAGAAGAGGCCCCTAAAGAAGGTTTTTTGAACTGTCTTCTGCAGGACAGCACTGAAACAATGTGCTTAGAAGTCCTTGGAGAAGGGTGAAGCATCTCTAGGTAAGATGATTTTTTTGTATGTGTGGTATTGAAGTGGAAAGTGAAAGGTCATGTGCCTTTCCCTGTCTGGTGCATTAGCTGTCACCCCACCCAGCAAAAGGGTAGCAGCAAAAGGCAAGATTTTCAAAATTCTGCCATGGTTTTGTATATCACTTTAGTCAAAATGTGGATAGAAAATCCAAAATAGGACAGGCACCTTAATTTACATCCCTGGAGAGGTCACAGTCCCCCTCTCGCTCAGGGAAATTGGTGTCACAGAGTGCCTTGAAAAAAAATGAAGGGGAAATAAAACCCCAACAGATTTTCACACTTGTTTTCCAGTGCCCTAATTTCCCTGTGGAAGCACTCTGTTTGTTTTCATTTCCAAGCTGTTGTAGCACATCAAAGGCAGCGCTTTTTACATCCTGGCATGTGTGTTGCTGCTCCTTCGGGCTGACACGTGGCAAGATCACAATCCTACCAGAGCAGAGGATTTATGGTTCTCAATTCCCCTTGTAGCAGGGATGAGGAGCCTTTGTCCAGCTGGTCTGGGCTGCCTCCACTTGGAGCTGACACCCGTGTGTCTGACCCAGGGCTTGCCTTTCCTGGCAAAGTATCTGAAGATGCTGACCTTGTCTGGGATCGGTGTTGGCTGAAGCAGGACTGTGCAGGCAGAAACATCCCAGCTACAGAAAGGCTGGTGAGGGTGTGGGGTGACAGAGCCATGGTAGCATTTCAGGCTCAAGGTGACACCAGAGGGATGTCACATTCCCATTACTGCAGCTGTGTAGCAGTGAAACCCTATCTCTTTGCAGACTCATTCCCAAGACCCCATTTTCCCCAAACAGAAACATCATCCATGTCTTTGCACAAAGCAAAGGTGCCAGAAGCACAGTTATGTGTTTAAGCATCCCCAACCCAGCTTGTCCTGGGAAAAGTGGATTTTCTGCTTTCCCTTGCCAATGAACCACAGAGAAACGTCATCTCCTCAGGGAAGGCTTAAACTCAATTAGGTGCTCTTGGATTTTCAGTGAAAATAGAAACCTTTGTGTAGCAGGGGCTGTGCAAGTTCTTCCTTGCCTGGCTCGGAGATGGGTTCTCCACCCATCCCATGGGGATCTCTTCTGCCTGTGCCTCCTATTCCAGCCCTGAAACAGGCTTATCTCAGTTAATCTTCTCCTGGGGCAAGCCCTACAGTGGCTTTTGAAAATGCATATTTCTGAAGAATCTAGGCTTTTCTGTTCCCAAATATTGATTTAGCAAATTTCTGCTGTTATGACCAAGATACATCCAGTGGCTCAGGCTTACTGAAGAACACTGATGCTGAAAAAGGAGAGGAAAAAGAAGTGTTTCTGAGCCAGGTTGCCTTTTCCAGCAACAATAGTGTTTCAGTGGAATGAGAGCTTGTGCCTTGGCCCTGGTTTGTTTTCAGGGTTGTCATGGGCACTATTGACTTTCTCCACACAGGGTATCTATCCCTGCTTGGCTGGGCACTGGTGGCATAATGGAAATGCTTGGATTAAGGGGTTATAGATACCACGGAGGGCATGCTCATGTCAAAATCCAGAGGTGCCCTGGCTTTGTCTCTATCTTATGCTGATTTTTCAGTCTTTAGAGGTTGTTGGGTCTTCTCAGGGCTGCTCTGGGCTCCCTGGTCCCAGGTGGAGGTTGAGGTTAGGATTAGGATTAAGGGTGGAGGTACGTGTGCTGCACTTCAACACAGGTGGACTTCCTTGGCTCAGAGGACCTCTTGCAGCCCCCCAGCCTTGCTGCCAGAAGGGATTTTGGAAAGCCAGAGCATTCAGAGGTGAGGATGCCCATTTTGGGCCAGTTGCCACTCAGATGCAGGAAGATCAGCACAGTCATGACCCACTCCTACCCCTGGCCCCCATCACTGGGGTACCTGACCCACAGCAGCCTGGCAGCAGAAGGATGTGGCTCTCCCCACTGCAGCACTCAAGCAGTTAAATGAGCTGCCCAAGGATACATGAGAGATGTGGGCTGCTGGTGTTTAGCATGCAGCTAATTGATACCCTGGCATTGCACAGGCTGATGTTAAAAAGCATCAGAGAAGACAGTGCAGGAGGTGAGAGCATCACAGTGAGTGCAAATGTTTTTTAAATAGAACTAGAACCCCTGTTTCCTTCTTGAATGAGGTTGTAGGACTGGATTTCTCACTGCCAGGTTTGTTTATAGTCGGTGGAAGTAAAAGAAGGAATGTGGCACATTTTGGGAGGTGGCATTATCATAGAGCCAATGTGATGTCTCAGAGACTGTAATAAATACTGCTAAATATTTAATAGCTCATAAATGTTTTAAAAGAATCCCTGAATAGTTATTGATGGAGTTTAGTCTCTTGCTCGGGAAAACTCCTCACTCTGGGTCACGAAGAGGAGATGCTTGAGATGCAGGAAGCTGATGATAAAGGCTGTGAAAAATGAGTCTGTATGGGATGCAGTGATGGGAATGTGACATCAGCTGATATAAAACGTCCCCAGAAGAGCCATGGGAGCTGCAGTCCCGCCGGTGCTGCTTTGTGCTCCCAGCACAGCACCCGGGTATCTGCAGTTTCAGTGTGTTTGGGGCAGGTGCTGGCTGTGGAGGTGTGCTGGTGACACAGGGCTGGCCTGGCGGGTGTCGCTGCCCCGCTGAGCCGGGGGCACTCGGCGCTGGGCACAACTCGCCTTCCCAGACCCCTCGTACCGAGGAAAGGCTCCGGCTGCTGGCTGTGATTGCAGCGGCTCGCGTGTCAGTGGGAGCTCCTGTGCTGTGTTGCGGAGGGGCGAGCAGGGATGCCGCAGTCTGACACATCACCCCGGGTGTTTTGAGTGAGATCTGCCCTGGTCGAGCCATCCCCACGCTCTCTGGCGGTGCTGCTGAGCTCCAAAGCCGGGCGGAGCTCAGCCAGCCT
Organism: Onychostruthus taczanowskii; assembly: GCF_017590055.1. Lineage (NCBI taxonomy): Eukaryota > Metazoa > Chordata > Aves > Passeriformes > Passeridae > Onychostruthus > Onychostruthus taczanowskii. The sequence goes on from NW_024504233.1 coordinate 3,928,932, forward strand.
CTGTCTGTCCGTCCGTCCGTCCTCCCGGAGCCCCGCGGCACCTCCCGCTCCATCCATCGATCCCTCCCGCTCATTCCGCGCTCCGATTTCAGCCGGGGAGGAAATGGAACCACGAGGCAGCCTCAGAGGGGCCCGCGCTTCTTTCTCATGTTGCACACGGCAGAGCAAAGTCTCTCCCAAGCTCCTGACAAGCTTTTGTTAGACGGAGGGGGAAGGAATTTTGCTTCTGGACATCTGCCGATGTATTCTTATTGCAGCAAAGGGAAAGGGTGAAGCTGTCAGGCCGCTCAGGCATTTCTGCCAGCTCTGTCCCAGGCAGCGACGCTCTCATTAAACTGCTCTGCAGCTCAGTCATCTCAATCAAATAGGAAAAAGTGATTCTTGAAATTCAGGATATTAAGACAGTACATCATTAACAGAAGCCTCAGCTCCTGCCTCTTCATCCCTCTTTACTTAGAGACTCCATCCTTTCATCTCAAATCCCTTGCTATGGGATGCAGCAGCCCTAGGTGCTGCTCCTCTACAAGGATTGCAGTGGGTAATCAAAGAGCAGCCTGCTGGGATTTTTAATTGCTCAAGTTTTCTTAAGAACTAAGCAAGAGGGTTTTATGTTTGATAGCAAAGTCCTCTTTCATTGTTTTCCACCAGAAATGTTTTTTACCCAACTGTTGGTTGGGATATTAACTCTTTTCAATAACAGATGTGCACAGGACCTAAGGAAAATTTAATTAGACAAAAAGGAAAGAGTGGCAGGGATTTGCTGACTTCCAGGATTCAGGCTATTTACTGGCAGTGTTTTTCTGTGCAAATCCAGGTCCTGGGCCCTGTTTGAAATGAGGTAGGTGGGGAAACTCCATGGTCAAACAGGTTTAAAATATCTGAGATACCAAAACTCTCTCTCAGAGAACCATCTCACAAATCTCTTCCCCCCCAGAGAAGCTGACCTGGAGCAATGCATCACCCCTTAAATCCACCTGCAAGAGATGAGGTAGTCTGGATACAGGCAGATGATACAGATTTGATTAGGATCCTCTATTTGCCATCAAGTGCTTCATAGTACCCAAAACCCAGCTGTTAAAAAGGCAAGTACCTGTGACTAAGTCAGATATGTTCCATTTTTTAGGGGGGTTACCCAACCTGCTGCCTCTGAGACCAGCTCTGAACATGCCCATGGACCCCAAACTCTGCATTGCTGGACTCTGTGGGCACTGTGCATCCAGAAGGGAGGAAGGAAGGAAGGCTGAATTCTTCCTGTGCAAGAGCAGGGAAGCCCCAGTGAAGCTCTGCTCCTTGCAGGCTGATAAGCAGAGGTGCAAAAGGGAATCAAGGGGTCATCCAGTCCCTGGAGATGACGCTGTTCTTAGAGCTGGGCAGAAATAAAACTGTGGTTGATGAGCAAGGCTTTGTGAATGAAGACAGAGGTTTGCACATGAAAAAGAATGTGCAATGAAAAGAATGGATTGTGAAGAATTTCAGAACTTTAAAAAGGAAAAAAAAAAAAAAAAAAAAAGAAAAGTCTAAAGTGCCAAAATAGGAGGTATGGGTAATTCCAGAGGGGCCTTTCTTCTATAATTGAAGAAAAATTAATTAAAGAAAATAGAGGGGAAAAAAAAGTCAGTATCAAAACACAGCATGTTGATCAACCAGATATAATTTCACTCCACCAAAACCCTCATTTTGGTTTGAAGAAATCATCAGAACAATCCTCCAATTCTCACATATGCACAGGACAGTACAAGCCCTTTGCACTGCAGAACCTACAAAAAAACTACTCTCAGCACCTTCCTTCCAAATCTAGCTATTTTTTGGCTGTCTCCAACTCTGAAACACCATGACAGAGAACCTGGAGCTCCTGATCTTGTCTGGTGATGCCTTTGATCCCAGCATTTTACCCAAGACCATCTTCAAAATAAACAATATTTTTTGATTGAAAATTTGCTTTCTACCTTGCTCTACAGAGCTACCTTTTGGTTTTCAAGATCTGCATGGTTGTACCAGGGCTCCCTGAGCTGGGGCCACACGGGGAAGTGATTTAATTGTCAAAGCAAGCACGAGCTCATTGTCTGGCAGAGTGCCAGCATGGGCTGTGGCGTGTTAGGAGAGCTGCATGGATTAGGTTTTGCTTTTGACGTTGGTGCCTTGGCTTTTGTCCTTTGGGTGGCATTGCTTGCATGGGAAGGGGGGAGGAGGCAAACTGTGAGGAGGCCAAGATGGAGGAGATGCACTTTAGAGAGCAGAGCCCACTGCTGGGTGTCTGTGCCACTCGGCGTGCCCCAGGGCTTCGTGCTGAGACCCAAAGGCAGTGTGGGGATGTCTCAGAGCTTCCCCTCCTGAGCTGGCTGCAGGGCAGCGGGGAAAAGCAGCAGCCCATGCTCAGTGCTCCTCTGAGTGGCACCAAGAAATGGAAGTGAACAGCTTGGGGCTGGTGTGTGCTGGCTGAGGTGAGCAGGTGGGCTCCCTGCATCCAACACTGGTGGGGGTTTTATCTGGCTTTAGTGCAGGACTTTGTTCAGAATTCTACCTTTCTTTGATTATTAAGATTTTTTGATTGGGATCTGCTTTTTCTTTTCCATATCTCCTTAGGCTATGAATGAAGTTTCATTTTGGGTTAAAGGCCACCAATGTTTGTGTCAAGCTTTGGAAACAGCCTTTGCCCTCTCTGTCCTTCTGTCTTTCCTCCCCACCACAGTAACATCCCAAACTTTTTCTCATAGCCACATAAAGCTAGAAAATACAACTGAAAATTGTGATTCAGAACACCTCTCAAAGCACAGCTGATACCACAAATAACTAAGAGTGTTTTCAGGACTATGTGGGTGTTTGTTTCAACCCCTTGGTAGGGATGGCTGTACATGACTGTGTCTCACCTACTTTTCTGTTATATGTCATATGTCTTAGGCAAAGTATTAATTTATATGTATGATACTCATTTTGTGTACACAGATACAATTCAGCCTCATTTGGGGAGCCCTAGAGATCCAGAATTTTAACTGGAAGGAGCTCTGTTGCATTAAGTTCAGCTGCTCACAAGGTTCAGTGGTGGGATGCAGTTGCAGATTTGGGGTTGTAAGAAGAATCCCAGCTTTCTGGAATCCCAGTGATGAGTCTTAAATTCATATGACTGATGGAAAGAATAACTCAATGGAAATCTTTCCCCCACTAGAAGAGACTTCCACATAATTAACTAATCCCCTATTCAGGCAAAAATCCTATGGGAAAAGGTTGGGTTTTGATCTGAATAAAACATGGTAAAATCCACACTGAGGAAAATGATGGTTGACATAAAATGGTGTGTTTACAGTGACATACCTGAGCAAATATTGTTCTTCCTTTTGGCTTAATTAGTGCCATTTGTTAAAGAGATAAATTATCTTTCTCTATGCTAAGCAAAAAATCCTCCTATTAGGTTCTCAAAGCCCAAATATTTGTCTGAATGATGAAGACAATATTTTTGTCCAAATTCAGCTGTTTGAAATGCATCATTTACAGGATACAGCACTGTTTTGGTTGGACTCTATACTGCAGAGCTAGAAGAGTAACACAGATTTTGGTTTAGATTCCTATGGCTTCACAGGATTACACTTTTAGACTTGGGGAGAAGTGTTCCTCAAACAAAAATGGTGAGGTATTTAGAAGATAAATTCCATGTCCTTTCCTCATGGAAGTCTCATTTATTCCTATCAGGTATCTCAAGTATTGTATTCCAGGAGCTCTACAGGACACATGCATAGAAAAATTCCACATCAAACCACCCTATTTGAGCTAAAACTTGTCTTCCTGAAAGATGTCTGGGTATTCATTTACAGCCTTCCTGTGACAGAGAATCCGCCAGGTATCCAGGTACTTTCTCATATTACTTGATTACCTTCACTCAAACCCACACAACAGATTTGTAGCTTGAGGTGGTTGTCTGATCCACTCTTGGCATCTCACCCGTACTTGTTGTGCTGAGCAAAGTTGCCCACTTTCATCACATGTCACATATCCCTCCCCTAAGCAGGTCAAGATACCCTTTAACATATTTAAGGATGGATCTAGACTGAGCCTCCCTAGTCTCCTCCTATAAAGCCTGGCTTCCAAAACTAATGTAAGTCTTCTCACTGTTCCTCAGAGAAGGGTTTCGCTAATGCTGTACATGAAAATAATATAACCTTTCTTTTTCTGCTTGATATTCCCCCGCTCATATCTACCAGGGTCACATTTGCTGCTTTATTTACAGCACCACACAGAGTTTGCATTCAGTGGGTTGTGCACAATCCCCCTCAGTCCTTGGCACCACTGCTGTGTGGCAGAAGACATTTGCCTTTTGTTTATATTTGAAGTGTGTTCTTCCCCGCTGGACATATGACTTTGCCTTTGACTTTGCTGTTGAACAAGCCCTTTTTATCAAACAACCAGAGTTAGGCAGCACAACTGCTATTCTGCCCACTTTGGGGTCAGGGCCACTTTTTACCATCAGGGATTACATATTTTCTTTCACATCTTTGATAAAGGTACTGAGGAGTACTAAGCAAAAAGAAAATCTTACTGCGAGTCTATAAGAACATGCACTGCATACTAATATCTCACTGATCCTTAATTTCTAATACACATTTTGTTGCTTGTTGTTAGTCCACTGAATAAGGACCACATGGATATCCTTACTGTTACTTAATCAAAATAAGACTAAATATGAATTACAGAAATATTTTTCATCAGTGGTTGCTTCCATCAACCAAGTCCTTGTAATTTAATTTAATAATTGTTTTTATTTTAAAATAGTTCCTCTTGATCCTTGTTGGCAATTTCTTTTTGCTTAGGGGATAGGATTTTTTTAATTTTAGTTTCAAGCATGTTGGTGTCCAGGCCTACATTTTGCTGGCACTTATGAAATGGAATAACAATGTGATCCTTTGCATCTAGAAAAGCATCATTTTCTAACCTGATGTGCAACTCATTATGTTCTACAAAAACAAGGTCTGATGCAGAAATACCCCAAGCTGATTTCAAGTATTTTTATATAGTTTATATATTTAGAAACTTATATACAGCTTTTAGAAACCCCAGGGATGCTTCTCCGCTGGTAGCACACGACCTTCAGTATCTACTTCCCAGCCTTAAATCTCCTATCAGACATAAAGGCTGAATCCTGTCTCAGCACTCCGAGGTGGTCTGCAGTGGGCACTTCACCCTCCCAGGACTCCTCCACAGCCAAGAGAGCCACTGTTTGCATTGGGATTTCCAGGCATTTTGAGCTTTACCCAAACAGTGTCTACGGCATGTCAGACCGCCTTTGATGGAGACTGCCCTTCCTCTCTCCCTCCTTCCCTCCCTCCTGTCTTGCCAGGCTGTAGCAGTGATTCCAGCATCCCCATCATCTGTATCATCGCAGGGACGCTCGGTAATATTCATCATCTCACACAAACGTTTCCCGTTCCTTCGACCTAGTATCAATCTAATGGTTGAGTACTCCAATATCTCCATTAAGTGTATTTTTGTTGACTTTTGCACCTGGCTGTGGCCGCTTGGTTCCATCTCCTCCCTGGTCAGAGGAAATGGAAGTGCTGCAGCGGCTGCAGTCTCGCAGACCCGAGGACGAATAGTAGCGGACAAACAGCGCCAGGACCGACCCCGGGGGCTGCGGGGCGGCAGCGTGAGAATGTGAGTGCAGAGAGGGGACCCCTGCCACCCGAGGGGACAGCCCCAGAGGGCTGGGGACAGCTGCCAGCCATGGGGAACAGGTTCGGGAGGCCGCGGCGGTCCCCGCCCGCGGCGCCTTCAGCACCAGCGGCCGCGGACAGCGCCCGGCCCCGGGAGCGGAGCGGCGCCGAGCGCGCCCCGAGCCCCACACCGTCCCCCTCTGGCACAAGTCGGGTGCAGCCCCGGCGCTCTCCCAGGCCTCCCCCGCCAGCCCCGCCGCCGCGGACACTGACCGAACATCTGGATGTGCCCCTTGGTGATGGGGTTGAAGCTGCCGCAGGCCAGCAGGATAACGTGGGTCTTGGTGGTCTCGGTCATGGTGCGGCCCTGCCCGGCCCCGCCGCGGTGTGAGGCTCGGTGCGGCTGCGGGAGGGAGGAGGGCGGAGGATGGAGCGGGGCCGGGCGGGAGCGGGGGCGGCGCCGCGGCTGCGGGAGCCGGGCCGGGGCCGCCCCTCGCCGGCACGGCCCGGGGCGCGCCCCGCGGGTCCTGCACACGCGGGTGTGCGTGTGCCCTCGTGTGCGCAGCCCACGGGCACGCATCCCTCCGGCGGCACACGGGGACGGGGCACACAGGGATGGGCACACATCCGCTCTGTATCCACTCACACTCGCGGAGGAGCAGCAGGGACACGCTGGCATCCCCAGGTGCGAGGAGATGTAGCGGGAGGTTTAGCCTGCAGATGAGGATGCTGAAGGGTGACCGTGTCACGCCCTACAACTCCCTGAAAGGAGGGTGTAACACGGTGGGGAGTCAGTATTTCCTCCAGGCAACCAGCGACGGGACAAGGAACATAGTCCTAGCCCAACAGACCGGAAGAATTTCTTCACAGAAAGGGTGATTAGATATTGGAATGGGCTGCTCAGAGAGGTGGTGGAGTCACTGTCCTTGGAGGTGTTTAAGGAAATGCTGGATGTAGCACTTAATGCCATGACATAGCTGACAAGGTGGTAATCAGTCATAGATTGGACTTGATGACCTCAGAGGTTTTTTCCAGCCCAACCAACATGCACAACTGTAGTGATCATGAGCAGCTACCTGTGTTCCTCCTGCTGCTCAGGTGGTCTCTGCATAAGTCTCCCAGCTGCTCCAGCCCCAGCACAACATTGCTGCAGCCCTTTTCTGGGGTTCTACAGGGATTACAACTTGTGGAGCTTCAGTTTCACCCAACACATCCATTTCATTGCCTGAAAGAGACGAACATCAAATAGATGCTATGCATTCACCAAAAGCCAGTCTTTACTGCAAGGCAGACTAATACCAGACTATGCAACTGTCTAATTCTCTAAATGTCTCATTTTTAGGACTGCAGCATTGCTGTTCTTCACTAAAGAAGCTCCTTGCCCTGAGAAAGGGCCAGCAGAGCCCTCTTTTAGTGGCACTAAACAGAGAGGGCTCCAAGAAGAGCTGCATGCAGCTGCCTTCAGCCCCTTCCCGAAGGCTGTCCTGGCCTTATCTCTGGCTCCTACACACAGATTTTCCTCTCAGCAGGGAGTTTTTTGCCACCAACAAGTCTCCTTGTTACCTTCATGTGTCTTCCTCCTCTGTCCTTAAGAGGACACTCCCCAGACATTTGTTTCTGCCTTCTCATGGCAGAGGCTTTTAGCCCTACCCACAGCACTGTGCTATGTTTCTCCTTGTCCTGCTAAGATTAATTATGCACAGTCTTTTTCTTGAAAACTTTTTCCCTCTCAGCTCAGCCAGGTGCTGGGGTACTCATTAGCCTGAGTGATATGAAGGAGCAAGACCACTAGGGAATGAACCTGAGATGATGCTAAATCTGTTTGTTCAGGGAACCCTTAAATCCTTGTTGTAGAGGTCCTGGCTGCACTCACACGCTCAGAAGCACACACTGATAGCAAGGGGTGGTCTGTCTCACTGCAGAAGGGTGGGGTAACACCTCTGGGGTTATATTTCTATCCTGAATTTTAATTCAGACTAAGCTGGTGTTGAGGGAGAGAGATGCTGAGACAAGTGGTGTGCTCTGCCCCTTGTTCCCTATCTTCTTATTGGCTCTGTGTGGTCATATGATAATTCAGTGGGCTTAGATTTTTGGGGTTGTGTTGAGTTTCTTCCTCTGCTGCTCCTCCAAGCCTGGCTCTGTGTGGTCATATGATAATTGGGCTTAGATTTTTGGGGTTGTGTTGAGCTTCTTCCTCTGCTGCTCCTCCGAGCTTACCCTGAAAAGGAGAGATTCATGGCTTTAGGAAAAAGATCTGTCTCTGCAGTTTACCACTGGTACTGTGCACAGCACAACTCTGCCTTTCAAACCACAGGTCTTGCCAGCAGGGAAATGGGTGCTCCTCTCCTGCACATTCCCACTAAGGATGGTGTCCTACCCCCTTTCCTTGGGGGCAGTACTGCCCTGATATGAATTATGGGGGTGTGCCCTTTATGAGAAGATTCTTCACTGATTCCTTTTATACAGAAGAGGCTGAAGTTGAGGTGAGACAGCTGAATTTTTTGTTAATCCTGACCCTATTCCCTGCTAATTTTGCATAGGAAATTTTGCAGGGGAGCATGTTTTCCCTTCTGCAGCTTATACAATGTGCAGCTGTAGAAGCATTAAGTGCTGCTCTTGCAGAAGGCACAAGTGGACAAAACTGCTGGTGGCCAAGTTCTCCCACTGCCTGGTGATGCCAAACACATCCCACTGGTCCTGACAGCTCCTGCCATGCAGCTGAATCCCTCTGCCTGCTTTGTTTCACACCAGGGTTTGACCTTAAACACCAGTGAAAGATCAAGGTCACCTGTCCAGACGTAGGTTACACACTGCCTGGCCGTGGTGGGGACAAGGTCTGTCTAGCACTGCCAGGTCATGGTGAGGATGAGGTCTGGGCAACCCTGTCTGTAGCTCTTCCCTGGCTTTCCTTCTGCCTGCTGGATGGTGAGTGATGTGCTAAATCAGCTGTCACTTAGCAACGCTGCCGGCTGGGGAGCAGCAGCAGGTTTTGGTGCAGGAGCGACGCCTGCAAGGCTGTGCAGTGGTTAGTTCACCTTTTTCCCCCTCAGTGTTTTCCAACCCAGCATGTGTTTTCTTTCACTTGCCGCTTTCTCTGAACATACGGGTGCAGGTTTCCCATGGCTGAAGACAGCAGCCCCAGCTGCAGCAGCCAGATGTTCCCTGCCAGCCCTCCCTGGGGTTGTTGTGCAGCGCTGGAGCACCCCCAGACCCACAGCAGATTTGAGCTCCAACCCAGCCCACGGTGGCAAGCAGCCATCTGCCACCTGCAGAGCTGGTCCAGCAGGACACAGAGGGGGCAGAAAGATGATTAGCTGGGGTTTATTCTCTGAGGAAGAAAACAGCATGGACAAACACAGGGAGCTGCCTACACAGGGAGCTCATATCAGCACAGCAAAATTGTTGCCAACGGGACTCAAGGCCTGTGGCTCACACCAAGGGTATTTCTGCACATGGATTTGTCCAGCTCGTCACCATCTGCACAGCCAGGCCTCAAGAGCAGGGGACTGTGCAGCAGCAGGCAGGAAGATCATGGCTGTGTTCACTGGGGTGAGGGATGGGGACCCCTCAGTTCTCCCAGCACTGCCTCTCACCTTGTCCCTCCTCTTGGGAGCAGGAAGAGAAACATTTCAGATTATGGCTTTTAAACTGACAGTATGCAAACTCTTCAAAAGAACTCAAATCTATCAGAGAAAAGGACAATCAGAGGGACTTAAACCATTTGCGAACACATCCTGACACGCTTTGGAGCCTTTTCTGATAAGGGTTAAGAAACAGATTCAGTTCTGCTCCCCAGAGAGCTGATGAGCATGCCAGCCCTATGACTTTAAGAAATTTTTGTAAAAAGGAAGCCTTTCCTTGAGAATTAATGAGCAAAAATTCTTAAATAAGGGAGTTGCTCACCTGGTGGCCCAGTTCCCACAAAAGCAGGATTTTCATTTATACCCGTTTTTGAGATATGATCTGAACGTATCTAGCCTAAACTCAAAATTGGCTTGCAAACCCAGCCCATGGGAGTGAAAGGATTTGCAAATATAAGGAAGCCAGACTGAGCTGGCAGACTGGGCCAGGCTAGACAGGCCAAGCTGACCCAGTTGCCCATGGAACAACGGCACAGGGCAATAAATGGAAGCACTCGGGATAGCTGCTGTGGTGGGAGCCTAGTTGAGATGGAGGAGCTGCCAAACCCAGGGTGACCAGGTCTGAGGCCACATGGAGTGGGACAGCCTGGCCCAAAGGGAGAAATCTTCCATTTTGGATGACCCTTTGTAGGAGCAGGCATTCAAACAAGGAAGAAGTAAGCAAGGCTGAAAAGCAGCCAGTGAAAGACATGACTTATAACTGAGGTTTGAAAATTTATAGGTAGCCTGGGGAGCTCTTCTCAGGGCTTGGTTCATCATGCACTGGAAGATGCCAAATGAGATAAAGCTGGAGGTCTATTGAGACTGAAGACTTAACACCCTGGTTGTGGCCTCTGTGAAGGGACCCCAAGTGCTGTGCAGTGTTTCTGGGACACTGGACTGACATTGGAGGCAATCTCCTGGGGAAGATCAGCCTGGGAACCAATTTCTCTCTTGCCTACACTCAACAACACCAGCTGAACACTGGCCACAGATGCAATTAGTTTGGCAGCCCTTTTAATGTTTCTGGGGTTACAGCTGGGATCAATCTGTGCAGGTGGGATTGTAGCTGGGTTTCTGGCATGGGCAGTGAGGCTGAGGCACTCAGCATGGATCCCCAGGAATGGCTGCTTGCTTTCTTCCTTCCAAAAACGAGCTAGCTTTTAGTTAGTGTGAAAGGGTACTTTTGCCCAGAATGTGCAGCACTTATTCTCAAAAGATTAAAAGGAAATCCGTTACTTTAATAATTATAAGGATTGGAAGGAATTTCTCTAAGAACTGAGGCCAGTTTTATAACTTTTTCTTTCTTCTGGGTGATATTTGCAAGGGAATAATGAAGGCTTAACAAACCTCTACACAGTTGAAATTCCTGAAGTTTTACATACAGGTTATATTTGGGGAAAACAGGTTATTATTAGGGTAAGATGAGGCTTTTGTCACTAACAGTTCAAAATCTAAGTAGGATAATCTGGGATGACAACAAATACACTTTACTCATGATAACATAATTACTGATCAGGAAGAATAGAGGACAAAATTAGGATTGTTTAGGTATCTTCATGCTTTGTTTCTTCCTTCAAATGCTGTCGAGTGCTAATTCCCCACATCACAACATTTAGATTGAAATAATCACCAAACCTGCAGAGAATTTGATGTTTCATCATTCAGCTGTTGAGCTGTTCACTCATCTTTGCTTGATCCCAGGTTTGCATGCTGAGCAGCTGGAGAATGTTATGTCTCAAAGACATAGAAGCAGTCCAGTGCCACCTCTGTGTACGAAAACAGGGGCAGAATATCCACACACAAAGGAGAGACCTTGGACTCAGAGAGCCTCACAGGACAATTAAAGATGTTAGTGTTAATGAAGAAAGATGGAAGCAGCTCCACATGGTCCACCTCTCCACTGTTGTCTTAAAGGACCTTGAAGCAATATCTTCTGTTCCCCTGACTATCCGATGAGGACCATCTGGGCATGGTCCTTGCTCACATCTTAGAGGTGTTTTGAGGAAAAATGCATCCAAGGTCTGTGAAATGGTGACAGAGGCAGCCGAAGGATGTAAAATGGATTCACATTTGAGGGTAGTGTGATGCTGCCACAGGTTGCTCAGAGAGGCTGTGGCTGCCCCATCCCTGGAAGTGTTCCAGGCTATGCTGGATGGGGCTTGGAGCAAATTGGGCTGGTGGAAGGTGTCCCTGCCCAAGGCAGGGGGATTGGAATGAGGTGAGCTCTAGCAGTTTGAAGCCATTCCCCCTTGTCCTGTCATGCCAGGCCCTTGTCCAGAGCCCCTCTCCATCTTTCTTGTTGGCTGCTTCGGGTACTGGAGGCCACAATCAGGTGTGAGATGCCCTGGTGGAGCCTGCTGGATGAGGAGCAGTAGGATAAGGCTCCCAGTCTGGGGAGAGGCCTGGATAACGTGCCCCAAGAGATGCAGCTCCTAAGAGCGGCATTTGTGCATTGATCCAGGACATGAAATCTCAGAATACAAACTCAGCCTGGTTTAGCACAGGACAGGCTCCAGGCAGGCAGGAGCAGCCCCAGTTTGCCCAGTGCTGAGCCAGTTTGCTCCTGCTCTGCAGCTGAGAGGCTGCAGGGATGGAGCTGAGCCCCGGTCCCTGCTGCAGCACCGGCCTGAGGGGCTGCACAGCATTCCATGAGAGCTTTCCCATGGCTCACTGCCCAGCCCTGCTTGCGCTGAAACCAGGAAAACCATTCTGCTCCCGTTTGAACACGTGGGCAGAACACGTTTGAACACCTGAAAATAATTTCCTTAAACACATTCCTTTTTTCTACCTGAAAAAATTTGGGGGATTTATTTTCAAAATATGTTCTTTCATTTTGTCCTCAGGTCACTTACAGACTCAAATGACACAACTTGTATTAGCCAGCCACCTTGTGCTCATCCTAAATTTTCCTCTGCCTCATTTCTTCAGGCTGCCTCATTTGCTCGAATGGACACTGAACTCAGTGGGACTTTTCCTGCCATAAAAAACCAAATTGGAGCACAAATCAAGTCACCAAGTCAGCATGAGAGGTGGGACCACATGGGATAAATGGTGGAAATACTGTAAATATTGAGCCGTGATAGCATGTTGCACCCAGGTGCAAGGTTACTGCCTGATGTGCCCATGTCCTGGCTCCATGCTGAGGTGACCCTACCTGGAGCACTGTGTCCAGCTCCAGAGTCCCCAGCACAGGAAGAACATGGAGCTGTTGGAGCGAGTCCATTCAAGGCTACCAAGATGATCAGAGGGATGGAGCAGCTTCATTATGAGGAAAGGCTGGGGGAATTGGGGTTGTTCAGCCTTGAGAAAACAAACTTCAGTGACCTAATTGTCTCAGGACAGGAGAGACCTGGAGCTCCTGGAGCAAGTCCAGGAGAGGCTGAGGAGATGAGGAAGGGCGTGGAGCAGCTCTCTCGAGGGACCTGTGGCTGTTCAGCCTCAAGAGCAGACCCAGCTGAGAGGGGCCCTCATCCCCTTGGTCCCCGTCTGCAGGGAGGGCTCAGAGCAAGGACCAGGCTCTGCTCCCTGGGCCCAGCAACGGGACAAGAGACCGTGGGCAGAAATGGATGCCCAAGGAAGAACTTCTTTCCTGTGCAGTGACCAAGCACTGGAACAGAGACCAGAGAGGCTGTGGAGTCTCCCCCACTGAGGATATTCCAGACCCGTCAGGACACAATCCTGAGACACGTGCTCTGGAATGACCCTGCTTGAGCAGAGAGGTGGGACCCGATCACCCACTGTGGTCCCTTCCAGCCTGCCCCGTTCTGTGTTTCTGTAATTCTGCGACGGGGCTCCCGGCAGTGCCATGTGCCTCCCGGCAAGCCGTCCCTGCGAGGGCCGCTGGGAGCTGTGACAAAGCCGGCTGTGGCGGCGCGGGGCGGGCGGCGGATGCAGGCCCCGGGATGCGCCGCGGTTGCCATGGCAACGCCCCACCGCCCCCTCGGTTGCCATGGCAGCGGGCGGGGGAAGGGTTTGCCGGTGGCGCCGCCGGAAGTGCCGGCGGGGGCGGGGTCCGGCCCGGAAGCGCGGCCGGCGCGGCGGGAGGGCCGCAGCGGCGGGCAGGCGAGGCCGCGGCCGGCCGGCCCGGGAGCGGCGGGGAGCGGGCGGACCTGGAGCCCTCGGGCCTCGCCGCGGCGGTGAGGGGCGCCGCGCCGGGAGCGGGCCGTGCCCGGGCCGGAGTGCGGGACCGGGCCGCCGCGCTCCCGAGCCCCGCGGGCGGCCGGGCTTGGCTGCCGCATGGCCCAGGGCTCCACAGCAAGGTCACGCCGGTGCCTTGGAGCCGCGGGCAGGGTAGGAGAGTGCACCGGCTTCCCTGCCGGAATTCCCCACCGCTTCCCGAGGCCTTGGCAGGGTAACCCGAGGCTGCGGAGCCACCGCCGAGTGTGAGCCCGGCTGTGGAGCGGCAGCAGTGCTCGCAGCCCCGGGCGGTGCTCCGGGAGAACGGGAGTAGCAGGAGTCGTGTCTCAGCCCTCGCCATCAGCTGGAAGTCCTCAGTCACGGCTGGCACAGCCGGTCCGTGCCGGGGACGGTCAGCTGAGGGCTTGGGAGAGCAGTGAGGCTGCCAGGGCTGAGCCTTGAAACGGAACCGCTCCCGAGTCCCTCAAGTGAAGAGCACGAGATGGCTCACGTTGATACGAGCAGAACTTTGATAGGCTTTGGTGTGAACTTACACCCAAATGCTCGTTCTCTAGTGGTTTTGGAAAGCAATGTCGTGAGCTACAAATGGCTTTTCAGTAGCTGTAAAGTGCTGATTGTCCAGGTTGATCGTGTTGTGCCTGATGCTTCCAGAACACCTCATGGAAAAGGAGTAGGTGTGCCAAAAGGAAATGTACATTCCTTCTGAGGAGTGCAGGGCTTGGGAAGGATTTAGAAGGAGTGAATTCAGTGAGGATTTTACATTTTGAAAGCACTTTGTATACAGAGTTCTGAAACACTTCAGCAGTCTCTCCTTGCTGGTTCTCCAAATTCCTCCCTTCGTCCTCATCTTGTCTTTTACCTCTGCTTCCTTCTGTTATCCCAGATCCCACCTCAAGCTGATTTCTTCAAAAAAGAAAACAATGTAATCTTTTTTTATGTCATAGTGAGTTTATGTTCTTTTGCTCTTCCAGGTGAGTACACCTGTGCTGTCATGAAACTTCTTCATCCTTTCTTTCCTCTTATGTTATGACAATGCTTTATTATTAGCAATCTTCTATCAGTAAAAGACTTGCTTTTTTATTGTAGGACGTGTCTTGATAATATTGTAGCATCTGGCTGCCTGTTCCTTCTTGTGACTGCACGTGTCCTTTGGCTGCTTTGGGTTGTGGGAGGCTGTACCATGTTGCACATGTCCCTGCTCCTGTCACCTTCCTGCACCACCAGGCTCTGCCTTAGCATTTTGCTGTGCCAAGCTGGAAATCCTTCCTGCAAGCTGTGGGCAAGAATCACCAGTTTCTCCTCTCTTTGTTCCTCCCACACTTCAGCTCATCCTGGGTTGTTCCTGCTTTTTCCTGACTGCTTTGTTTATACTGTGCCAAAGCAACAGGACTGAAGCCTGTGCTCATAGCTCATGTGTTACAGTCAGTGTTTCTGTCACCAAGAACCTTGTCTCTTCCTAAAACAACAGGACAGTCCCCCTGCTAAACTTTTCAAGCATTCTTGAAATGTAGTAGTAGTCCATCATCTTCCTTGTGCCTCTGAAGACCATTTGGGTTTGTTTTCTGAGCAGAAGGTATGCTCGGGGAAGGTTTCCTTGGAAAGCTGTGAAATGCTTCTTGCATCCACAGAACGTACACTTAAACTGTTTGATTTGCATAGGGCAGAAATGCAGCTGCAGATTACTGCAGCCCAGGCTCATAAAGGGAACTGGGAATTAAGCCTCAGACTCTCAGAGCCAGTTCTGTTAGTCCTCTGTCTTAAGGAGGAGGGCATCCTCCTTTTTACTGTGGCAGGACAGGCTCAATCCAAGTGTAATGAAGAAGGAATAGACCAAAGGGTAACAATGTGAGAGGGCAGCTTGACAAAACGTTGTGCCAAATGAAGACGTGAGGCAAGTAGTCTCTGCTGTCTTCATTCTCTTAACACTAAGGAGGGACAGAAAAGTTTCTGCAAGAAATCATTTTTCTGTGTATTTGGATTTTAGACAGAAATGAGACAGATTTCTAAGGTGACCATGTAATGATTGAATATCTAGTGAAATAATGATTCTGCAAGAATCAAGCTGTTGAAAAGGTGAGCGAGGAAGAATGGACTTTTAGCTGAACTGCCTTAACTCTTCCACTTCTGGGTTCTTGCTTTCTGTATGTGTGTGAATCAGCTATTTTAAAATGCTGTCCTTGAAGGACTGTGCCCCTTCAATCAACCTGTGAGAACTGAGGAACACATGAGCCCCCTACAGAAGTCTTCCAGAAAGAGCAAATAAGGTCAGGCTTCATGTACTGAGTCTTTGAAAAGTTGCAGGACAGTCTGTTTCTTAGTCATCTTCCTATGTTGCAATAGATTTTTGGGATTTTTGCTTTCCCAGTTTTATCCTTTTCAAAGTCACCTGTCAAGAGTGTTAGAGTGTATTCTCTCCCATCTGGTTTCCTACATACTTCATGGGAGTCATTGTTTGAGTCACTTCTCAAAGATTTGCATTGCATCTGGTGAGGTGAGTAGACCTTTCAGAGGGCTCTTTCAGGAGACAAGAACCTAAAAGATGTTTTAGGAAATGGGGGCACTGTTCAAGTCTCCCTGTTCAGGTGAATCTGTTCATCACATCTGGCTGAAAATTTGCATCCATGCTATTTGTGCTGCTTGGGGAATCTACAAATACTCCTCACAAATCAAATTAATCTCATGGGGCGCTTGTCTTAAAGTAGACATTTCATGTATCCTGCCTAGATGTAAAAGAAGTCACTTTTAAGCAAAATATCACTGATAGGATTTCTAACACAATAGCACAGAAACTTCTGAGCACATCCATTTTATAAGGCAGTGTTGAGCTTTAGTCCGTGTTTATTCACTTCAGAGAAATGATCTGCAGTGCTAATTTTATGTGTTAATGTTCAAAAAGGAGTTAACTAGGATTCAGACGTTTGGCAGTTTGACTTATGATTGTCTCAACTGTGTTTCAAAAAGATGTGAGCTCAGTTACCAGTTAAATGTGGCGTTGCTCTGGTAAACTGTGGCTTTTAGCACAAGCACAAATGTGGAATAAAAGGTGCTTGAATTACAGGGCTTGAACATTGCTTAGAAATTCCAGTGCTGATGAACCAGTAGGTAGTTTCCTGTAGCCTTATGATGAGGCTATAACCAAATTCTTTAAAGGTTTGGCTGCTTTAATAATTCAAATTGTGGGTCTCTTTTTCAAAGACTCATCAGTAGCTCCATTAACTTCTGCATCTGCTGTGTCTCCTCATGGTTACTCCTTTGCTGTCTGCCAGCCTGTGACACACCTCTTTGCAGTGTTTCTTCTCTGTTAAAGGAGGAGGCTGGAGCAGAGGTAATTGCAGTCTGTGTGTGAGCATGTTCTGGTACTGATTCCTGGTCAGGGTGATGTAGAGATGATGCTTGTCTGTGCTGGAAAGGCACCAACCGGCATACTGCTTGAATGAGTCTCAGCAAGACTAAGTCAGTTATTTAATTATCTTGGGAGTGTATGAAGGAAAAAGTTAGTAAATGCAACCTTAACAGAGAACCCTGTGTCCCTGCAATGGACTTCTTGGAGTTGGCAGGGTCACAAGGCTGGAGGAGAGGCCTCAGGAGGCTCCTGTCCAGCCTGCTGCTCACAGCAGGGACAGCTCTGTCAAGTGCCCAGGGCTTGAAAACCTCCAGGGATGGAGACATTTCAGCCTTTTGGGGCAGAATATCCTTGTGGTGGAAAAGATTTTCTGCACATCCAGTCTGAACCTCTCCTGTTTTATCTTAACCCCATTGTCTCTTGTGCTCCCACACAGAGAGCCTGGATGTATCTTCTCAATCCCCTCCCTGGAGGCATGTGGCATGTGTGGGTGCCCTGGAGCCTTCCCTGCCTCTGACTGACCTAGCCTGGCTCCACAGCCTCTCCTCCAGTCCCAAATGCAATTGCTCCAGCCCTGACTGCTCTGGAGGCCTTGCTCCAGTTGTTCCACAGCTTTCTTGATTTGTCTTCCCTCCAGCTTTTTGTTTTCTGAAATGATTAATGCTACTTTCATACAGTGTTTACTCTTGAATTTGAAGCAGGGGAGACATAGTGGGGCCTGCTTTGGCCTTCCAGGAGACACCTCGTAGCTTGATGCATTCTTTGGGGAACATAAAGTCTCCCTTCTAATTTTGTCTTTTTTTTCTCTATACAAGATGTCTCCACCATTTGATAACTAGCATTTCTGCCAATATTTAATATGAGCAACACTTCTTATTCTTCTTTGAAGGTGAGAATAATGATTTAAAAAGGCAAAGATTGGTGATGGCTGCTATTTACTTATGATCAACAAGCTTTTGGTGGTGACCTGTGAAGTAAAAAGAATCACAATCAGAAAAGTGTCAAGCAATTCCCCACTGAGCTTTCTGTTGAAGGAAATACATCTTGCTGAGAGCCCCAAGACACACACCATACTCCTCGGGTGTCTGGGCAGCAATTACTTGTTCCCTTTATCCTGTCATGGGCATCCAAATTATTGAGCATCCTCCTGTCACCCAGGGACAACTTGTGCTAAAGTCACTGTCACACCTGTGATAATTTTTTTGTTTTTTGAACCTAGATTCCTAGGAAGGAAACAAGGCTTGTTCAAGTGTGCTGAAGTTGATTACTGGCCTTATAACTTTGTGAAAGTTAGCTGGTTAGGTGATCATGTTTGTGTGATCCAAATGAGTGAGAGAGAAGCAGTCAGAGCCCAACTGGCGTAAAGCAGCCAGAACTTGCAGAACTTCCCCTCAGCTGTGGTGTGCTTGTTTCTATGTTGGGGTTTGAGGAGGCTCCTCTGTAGGGAGGTAACTGCAGGGATGGGAGTGCCTGTGCAGGTTTGCAGGTGCTGGGCATATTTTCCTGCTGGAGGGACTGGCAGGAAGGTGGACATGTGCCAGAGAGAAGAGGGCTGCAGTAACCAAAGAATGTGACTTGCTTAGCACTTGGCAAAAGCTTGGCCATGCAAGGGTGGGTTTTAAACTTGAACGGCTCTTGACGGAAGTTTCTCACTCGCCCTCAACCCTGATGTGGTGGCATAAGTTTATAAGTCCATGGCCAAGTCTAAAGAAGCTGAACTGGGGAACCACACTAGCTTAAAACTGCTTTAGTTTTGTTTTTTACCCATGGGGTTTGGTCCAAGTTGTTTTCCTGATCCCATTCATTGTGTTACTACAGATGTGCTGACAAAAAGGGTGAAGTTGTGTGCAACAGGATTGATGCACTAATGGTCAAGAGTGGGGTGGGACTGCTGGAGTGATAGTGCTCATTTTCAATAAAGTGCTCACTGACCCACAACCCTAGTAACCAGTGTCCTGTTTCCTAGAATATGGCTGTAGCTATATATAGAATATCATCCTTATAGAATGTACCTGGTCTCACTGTCAACAAACCATACCCCTCTTTGCAGACTGGACTGAGTCTCCCCTTGCTGCAGAACACTGTGTATGCTCTTACTGCACTCTCTGTGTGCTCTGCTGTGAGGTTACTTGCACCACAGTGTTCCAGTGACCTAGAAGTGCAGGTTAGTGTAAGTAAAGGTACAGCTTTATTTAATTTATTTATTTCTTTATTTTTGATGCAGGGATGATTCCTGTAGCAATTAGTTCTTGTTCTAACCTGCATATTCCTATGCAGCTTGTTCTTTATTGGAAAAGAGAAAGAAAGTTCTGTTGTGGCAGTAAAACCAGGTGATGCTTGTCTGAGGTGGTAATGAGGGAGAGCACTAAAGCATTTTGAGAAGGCTGGCCCCATCCCTGAGTGTGGGGGTTGGAGGGATTTTTTCCCTCAGTTTCTTCATTTCAGTGCATGGTAAGAAGGTACATTTTCTTGGTGAATTAGCTGTTTTATTTAAGTATTCAGTGTAAAGTATACTGTGATATTCTGAATACTTGTACAGTCTGTTTCTTCTATCCTAAGAAGTCGTAACAAGTAATCATAGCTTGGTCCAGTGAGATGATTTTGGCTTCTAAATAAGCTGATCTGGGCACTGAATTGTATCACAAACTTTTAAGTTAAGCAACTTAAATCTGTTTAAATAAGTGTATCTGGACACTGAAGCTTCCCTGCTTTTTTTAGTTTGCCATATTGGAGAAAGAAAGGTTGGGTTGATGGGAGAAAACAGTGACTTGATGGATAAATGCCTTGGCATGTTCCCTGCCCTGCTCAGCCAGCAAAAATAAGTATAGAAGAGGAGTAATTGCAGTTCAAGTGCATGGTGGCTGGGGAGGGAAAAGAGGATAATTTGCTGTAGGACCTGATTTTGTTGGATGCGGAGCTGCTGGGGATTGTAGAGGTTTAAGGGTTCTTCATCGTCACAACAGTAGCAGAGCTTCACTCATAGCAGCAGGCTGGTAGAAGAGCAGTTAAAGAATGAAGCTATAATTTGTAAGGAATATATGTGGGAGGACACTAGTTGTTGCTTTCATTATTTTGAACTTGAGGATTGTCCTCATCTCACTGGAAAAACTGCACAGCTGCTGTCAGGCAGGAGGGGAATAAACCCACAGATTTTTTTCCTTAAAATCATTAGCAGAGATCATACTTTGATTCTGTACTTTCTAATGTATTATGAGGGAGGTCATAAATTGGAGTGGTGTTTGGGAAAACACAGGTTTTCCTGTGCTCAGGGAGGGACATGGTATCTTTTTTCTCCATCTTACTGCTGTGGACAGAATAGAGGAATAACAGATTGTTTGTTTGTTGTGAAGTGACGTGAGGACTCTGGGCTGTCGTTTCTCATGATTCCAGGGTGGAGGGCTGGTGGCTTTGTTTGTGTGTGCCTGCTGAGCACTTGAGTTGTTGCACTGGGCAGAGTGTTGCTGGAAGCATTACAGCTGTTCTGGAGTCATCACCAGCTGCCACTTGTGCAGCCCTGCTCCAAGTCCTGCCTTTGGGCCACATTTCTAGACTTGTCTGCCCACTGCTGCTCTTCCCTTTTGAATTTAAGATGAATTTTTCATTGTAAACTTGGGCACTTCCCAGATGACCAAATGAGGAGGAAATGGTTTAAACAGTGCTCTGAAGCTGGGTATTTAAATTCCTCTGAGTTAAATCAGCAGGTACTTGTTCAGATCAATGTAATCCTGTGAGTTGGGATGGAATAAGCTTTTTGGAGTGACATTAGGTGTGCTTTCTCTTCTTTCTGTATTCCAGTCGGACTTCTCTTGGATTATTCACACTGGCTTTTACACTCAAGGGATTATTGTAAGGAACCAGAAAGCTGAGGAGTCTCAATCTCTTGGGATTGTTACAGAGCTGTGGGTGACAGACTGAATTTCACTGATGGGACTCAAATCAGAGATACCCTTGAGGTACTTAGGAGTCCTGCTAGAATTAATATTCTCCTCCGTCTTCAGGGAAAACAAAGATAATATTTCTGAAAGTACTTATGATGTCCTGGATACATCAGCAGTCTATTTCTCATTCTTTTATTTCATTGGTTTCGGTGCTGAAAGTGTCCTCTGGTGCTCAGCCTCATTGAACAGTTTTCTGCTTCATCTAGTGGTGGTATGGGTAAAGATGATTTTTATTTTATTTCTCCCACTCCTCTCCTCTGAAGAATTGTCTGTTTTGAGTCTGCAGGCCCTGCTTGTTTTACAGCTGAATTATCTGAGAGCTACTCTCTAGCTGTTAGAAAATGAGAAATTCATTTTGAGTGTGGAACCTTTAAGACTGATTCTGCCAATATAGTGTGAGGAACATTTCTCGAACTACTTAAAGGAAACTGTTTTTTTCTTTGGAAAAGAAAAACAGGCCTTTTGGGCATTAAGCATCATTATTTCAGACTTTGGTGTTTCATGATGTCTTGATTTAATGAGGCCTTGAGAGCTGTTCCTATTTGGTCAGGCTATGGCAAAGGGCAGTTTATTTGGAGCCTGCCTGTTTTGGGCTCCCTGGGCCCTCCTGTAGTCTGTGCTATGTTATTTACCACATCTTAACTTCCCTACATGTGAAGAATAAATGAATTTTTGATAAATCTGTTGGGAAGACCATTTTCTCCCTTTGTTTTATGATAGTTCTATAAATTGTCTGTTGCAGTGAAATTCTCCCGGTATTTGATTTGCCATGTCCTCTGTTGGTCTCGCTGTGATGTGGAGAAAGCATGTGGATATTGCTGTGTGTCAAACAGCTGTGACTGTGTGATGATACTTTTTTAACCCAAACAACCTCTGACAGCTTTGGTTCTTCAGCAGACAGTACTGGTTTTGGCAGGGCCTTTGGGCATTCCTGCTCTTAATTCAAGGTACACTTGAGCTGTTATGAGGGATCTTTCGGGCAGATTTTCCAAACTAGCCTAATAATAACTGAAAGTGGAAATGCTAATCCTCTATACCTGTGGAGAAGGAAGAATGGGACAAGACTTCTGGCTGTTGAAGTTGTCTGTCTTGAAGTAGTGTAAATACTTGTCGATGACAATGCCATGACCAAGCTTGTCACCTTGTGAGCAGAGAGACTTGATCCAGACAGATATTCCCAGGAGAAAGCCAATCTATTGGTAAGAATAGTGTTCAAAGGATTTAAGCTACATTTATAAGGATTAAAGAAAGACCCAGACCCACCAAAAGTGTATAAAAACATGAAAACTGAAGCAGCTCTTAGAGCTCAAACATACTGCTTCAGTTACTAGAAAAATAAAGGAAATACTATTTCAATTAAAAAAAAAAAAAGTTGGGATTTCTATATTGGTTAATGATTGTAAATTCAGTTATTAAAATATGCAGAGTAAACTTGCAGTAAAAATCTAGAAGGATTTAAATTTGTCTTAATACCATTGATAGGTGTAATGTTGAACATATATGTGAAATCTTTAACTAGAAAAGAAGTGATAAAATCTTTAATATTCATTGTTGACATGCATCTGAATTATTACAGCAGGCCTTAATTTATGAGCATGTCACACAGATTATGCCAGGGCATGAAGGTCTGGCAGGTATTCCACCCAGCTTGAACATACCATGGCTATTTAATTTAGAGATTTATTTTGTTTTGAGGTAAATGGTAGGAGATATGGCAAAGATGTCTGTAGGGCATTGTGGCTTGCTCTGACTTCAGCTGGAATACTTGTTTGCTGGTTTTGATATCAAGGACTAAATGTTTGAAAGTACCAAGAAAAATATTTCCAGTGTGTTTCTAATGAAGATGTCAAGTGCTTGCTGATGCTGCCTGTGCAACTACAGACTGTTTTGGTCCCTTCCATCATAGGTGGCCAGTCAGAAGTCAGCACTAAAAAAAGTGCTGTGTCTGCCTTAACATTACGTTACATGCTAAGAATTTGGGGATACTCATTGAAGATCAGTTAAAATTCTATGCTCTTTCATTAAAGATGGTTACAAAAATGTATCTTCTGTCCTGCATAACTGATTGTGTTAATTCCTGAAATAATTCTTTGAGAACTGCTATGCTGGAGCATTAGGTGATGTGGGTCAAGAGTGTTTTGTCTTCAGGAAGGACAGATCCAAAAGACATGAAGATCTTAGGGCCTTTAAGGACTCAGGTGCAGGAAATTTTTTGTGTATAATGGAAAATGCTCTTGAACATTGGGATTTCAGATTTTGGTATCAAAGCAGTATGATTCACCTCATTTCCCTGCTTTATTGTCGAACGTTGAAGCGCAGTGCCAAAATTATTCTATTTTCAAACTTGTTTTGGACATGCTGGTGTGCTACACAAAACAAATGACTATGAAATCCAGTCCATAGTTGATTGCAAAGTGGAATGCATGGGCTGCATTGGCTTGTGCAGCCTGAGTAACATACAAATGTTGACTTAATGACTGGTAACTGTGTAGTCACATCTAGTTGAATCTTTTGATGGCATTGTCTCTTCTTGCTTAATATGCCTCAGAGATTCAGGGAATGCCTTCTCTGAGTGAGGGACAGTCACTACCCTTCCCCATGTTGCAAAAGTAGCAGTGGGTTGAGCAAGACTGGTGATTTTTGCTGTGGGATTTGGTGATAGGAAGGAGCTGGAGTGGGTGAACCCAAGGCACACAGCAATTCCTGAAGGCAGGACATAATGCCATGTGGGAATGGTTTGCCAGAGTGTCCGGGGTGCTGCTTTGAGCTATGGAGGTGACTTGGTAGGACTTCAAAAACAAGCAACTAAATGTTTGTCAAAAACAGCATCAGGATGATGGAATGGCCTATATAACCTTTTGAGGGCCTTTCTAGGCTTATGATTTGATCTTCAGGTGGGATGTGTTAATCCATTGCTATGGAGCCTTTTCTTCAGCCTTTGCAGAAGATAATTAGGACTGGTCTGACAGCTGAAAGGGAGACTGCAGTCTGGAAAACTGCACTCACGTTTTTCTTTTCTACAGTTTATGTTTAGTAAAGGTCTGCTAAACCCCCATGTTTTTCCATACATGATTCATAAAGCAGATACTGATTTGTAGTCAGCTGAACATCATGTGAACTTTTCTGACATAGAACTAGAAAGGACTCTAAGTCTTGAGATTTAAATTTGAAATATTTTTTTTAAAAATAAAAATATTTAGGCCTTACAAGTAGATTTAACCTTGGGAGTTATAAATTTACTCAGGTGCTTGCTCCTAACCAATCCATTAGTTTTCAAAACAGGAAAGGAGGTTACTGGTTAACTGGGAGTACCTGGCAGCACTCAGTGGGGCGATGGTGGCAGCAGACCTGTTCAGAGGCAGTTTGGGCCTGCTGGAGCAGAGCTACCCAGGTCAGCTGGACTGGGGCATGGAGCTGCATCTCTTCAACCAGGCTGGATTTCCTCCAGACCTCTTGGTGTTTGACAGGCCTCAAAAGCTTCAAGCTGCACCTTTCCTAGAGAGAACAGTTTGTGTAGTAGTGGATCCATCTGCTTCCCTCCTTCTGTGCTAATAACATTTGCTAGATCTGAGGTGGTTGGATTGGTCATAGGTTGCCCCTTCAGCTGAATGCAGAACAGAGTAACTCCCCATATTCCAGGAGTACCATGTGCTTTGGTGGTGGACTTGGGTATTGTAGCCAACAGCCCTTCTGGATGAGCCACTCCTGAACTGAGGAGAACCAGCAGCAGAGGACTGCGGGTGAGTCGTGTGTTGCTAAGCCAGAAATTATTCGAATATTGTCTACTTGGAAAGTAAGTTTATCTCAGAACAACATTGCCTATGTGTTTCTGGTAGAGAATGGGGAGCAGCTAATGAGACTCCTGTAAATGACTGGCAGTGATGTACTGAGTACCCATTTCATTGTCATAAATGGAGGATATAATTCTCCCTGACTGGTGTTCAGCCTTCTGCTGTTACTGTGCTTTCACAGTATGGTTTGCGTGTAATTTCAAGATGGAGAATTGGAAATAATTACTAAGATGCAGCTTGCAATTAGGATCATATCCAGATGTAATCAGGGTGTGTTTTTGTCAAGGCTTGTGTGTACCATGTGGCGTCCTTTCAAACCTCTTAATAATGAAAAGCTTTTTAAAACTTTTGGGTATGTTGTGTTTGTGCATAGATGTCTGTTTTGTGTGATGTTGATGTGATTGGGAGTTTCCAGTTACTGAATGACCACAATATTTAAATATCAGTCATTTTTCTTTAAGGCTTATATTTTGGAAGGCCTTGACTATCTGGGCATAGATCTTAGTATTAGGACTTGGAGAGCACATGTTGAAAATCCTGAACTCCACTGTACCTGAGGTAGCTAACTTGCTACAAACACAGTATGAGGGATTACTTGTGCTTTATTTCTGCCACCTCTGGTTGTACCATCTAATGGATTTGTTCTTTATCCATCTGCTGCTTAGCAATGAAGACATTATCCCAAATTCCTGGTAACTAACACCTCTTAAATGATCATTTCCTCTGTGTTGGAGTCATTCTAGCCTTACTGAGCATAAAGGTCAGCATTTGCCTCTGTGCAAGGGGCAATTTGAGGCAGGGATTGAGAGGAAGGGGTTCTGTAGGGAACACCAAAAATGAGCAAGAGATCTGAGTTTTACATTCCAAGCTGTTACTGGATGTTGGAGGCGGCAGGAAACTTGTAGAGCTGAGAGTCAGAATTTAGATGCTGCAGTTGTTGCCCTCTTGATGCAAAGTGGAGTGGCCTTTCTAGAGGGAAGTGTGTGCCACTGCTCTCCAGCTCTGGGGGCAGGCGAGGGCACATTTTGTCAGCATGGCAGGTGTGGCACTGAACTGACTGTGATTTCCTTCCTTTGAACTGGATTCTCTACACTTGTCTGGGCGATCCCATGCAGTGTCCAGGGAGGGCTGGTATCTGCTGCCTGACCTGACTGGGCTTCTGCAGGGCTGACTTGAAGAGCAGAACTTTCTGGAACTGATTTGATGATAGCCATGTGAAGCTGATCTCCGTGCTCAGATAGCTGCATTTTCTGTAATTCTGGGAATGGTTTTCATTGCAAAAGTGGTTAAAGAAAGTAATGTTCATTTGTTCTAACATCTGTTGTCCACAGTTTCCAGCCCCTTAACAAAAGTGGTTTTACCAAGTCAGGAACTGTAATGTAGCAAATTACTGCTGGTGTTACTATACATTTATCACCACTGAGACCTGATAGTGTACGCTCTCATCAGGGTTTGAAAGAGACAAAAGGGTGTGAGAAGCAACACCTCACTTCTTAAGATTGTAAAAGGTTTATTGAACCACAACAAGGGACTGAATAAGGAAAAAGGGACAGTGCTGGGTGCTTAGCTGCAGCCAGAGGCACACCGCCCACACCCATAGCAATCCTTATTTGTGCTATTGACAAGCCAACCCTCCCCACACGCACACTCGTGCACGTGTCGCTCTTCTGACCCAGCTCCTCCTTCATCCCACCTCTCGCAGTCTGTGCAGTCCTTCTTGCTTTGACTTTCCCAATGGTTGGAGATCAACTTTCAACATTACAAAATTTATATTAAAAACCCAGCAGATCTTAACAGAACTTCTTTTAGCCTTATAACATACATTTAACAATTGTGAGAGCCGACACCACACCATGCATTTATTGCAAGGGCATAGTTCAGGGGGGTTTGTGTTGTTGTTCAGAAAATAATTCTGTTGCTTCTTCTTGCTCAGTCTCAAAACTTTGTAGGAATTATCATGGCAAGTTCAGTTGTAAACCTCTTACATCCCTCTTAGGGCCATAGTCCTAAGAACTGGTAACCCTTCTGTGTGTTTCTCCAAAGTTCCTTATTGTTGGTAATTAGAGAGCAGAGCTTTGTTTTGGTGTCTGTCTTCCTTTAAGGGAGAGGCTGTTGATGACTGAGAGGATTGGAGGGCAATCTTGAAGTTTTGTGCTCTTACACCTTTAAGATTGCATTAGAGTTGAAAAATCTGTTTATTCAAGGAATGGTGTAAAGATTGGAGGAGATCTACAGGTAGATTATGTATTTGATCTTAAATGTTTTGCCTTTCACTTGTTCTCAGGTCAGCTGCAAAGCTGACATCTTGTCAGCCAGTGTAGTAAATGTGGTACAGTATGGATGGATGTGCCAGGGTATTCTACAAAAGTATTACTTTTTTACTGTCTCCTATTAAAAGTTTTCTTTTGAAGGTATTCCATAACATGAAAATATATCAATGTCTTGAATTGCCACACATATTAAGTATCCATTTATTATTTCCTGAGCATGCCTTTTTTACAGCTAATAAATTCTTATTGCTGTTCCTAAACCAGAATTTTTCTATATTGAAAATAGTGTCAGGGTTACCTATGGAGCTACACTGTCAGGTCCTGGAAGGTAAACAAGGTAAAGGTGACTGGAGTTTTTGTGCTTTTCTTTGTTGGGCAGCATCCATTTAGAGGTTATTTTTATCCCTGCTGTCTTTAATAAAATTCCACATAACTAGTAGGTCAAAATGATGGGTTAAGCAACAGCATAGTCAGTATTTTTTAAAAATTACTATGGAAACACAGCTGAACTTTCCTGAGCTAGTCCTAATGTTACATTTATTGCCAGCTGTTCTTGCTTGAATTGGAAAGTACAGGTTGTTAGGTATATAGTTTTCAGGTTACTCTCCTGGCTTAAATTTTGGAGATCTATGGAGCAGATTGAGGCATATTGCTGATCCTGAATGGCTGGGCCCCATTTCTGAGGCATTTAGCTCACGTTCTGACTCCAGGTTGTGTAAGGAGGGGGAGAGCGGAGAGTCCAGTGGAGGCAGGGGAATGCTGGAAGCCTGAGCAGTGTGGATTTGTATTTCCCTCTCTGTAGATTAAATCAGAGATTAAGAACACATTAACTTCCCTTAGGAGTGCTTTTACCTTTGGGGCACATAATTTTAAAATCTTGGGACAAAGAAACTGACTTCCATGAAACTGGAGGAAGAAAATGAGTTTGAGTGAAGCTGACTGCAAGGGTACTTCTACCCTTATCCAGGGAGGAGGATTGTCAGCTCTGATCAAACTTGGAAAGGGTTGCTTTTGGTGGTTGTGTTTTGAGGATGATTATTATGACTTGCTTCTAATAGAGGAGAAGGAGGGAAGATGGGATTAAGGAAAACTGTGCTCTGTGGCCCCATTTCTCAACATCCTCCTCAGTTACGGTGACAACACAAAAGGAATAGAGCAGGATTCCCTGTGGAGGGGGTTTGTATTCAGGTAGTGATTGCTTTGCTTTAATATCTGCTTGCAGAAGTGTAGGTTTTGGGGTTTTTTATTGGTGATGAAATACTTGTTTCTGTGGCTTTGATCTACAGCTATAATCTGATTAAACTGCAGGTCAAGGAAATTAGCTGTGCCCTGGCTTCAGCTGCCTGTAAGAGGAATAATAAGATTTAAACTACTTAGCACATAAAATTGACAATAAGATGATTCTGTTAAAGGTGTTTTTCATTGGTGTGTGTTAGCAGTGGCCTTCCAGGGCAAATGCAACATTTAATTCCATGACCCACAGGCTGAAGATCCCTTGCTACCTCAGTAAGAGCTGACATCACTCAAACCTGCCAGCTCCCAAAGCAAGCAATTCCAGAACTTTGTGCAAACTATGGTAATTTAAATTAGGTGGCAACACTTGAAAGTTTGGAACAGAAAGAACTTGTTCTATAGAGGTAAATCTGTTAAAGTTGTTTAACAGTACATGCATGAGTAGGTAGAGTCA
Source organism: Onychostruthus taczanowskii (assembly GCF_017590055.1). Taxonomy (NCBI): domain Eukaryota; kingdom Metazoa; phylum Chordata; class Aves; order Passeriformes; family Passeridae; genus Onychostruthus; species Onychostruthus taczanowskii. The sequence continues at coordinate 3,957,360 of NW_024504233.1, forward strand.
TTACACAATAAGTAAAATCATTGTTGGATGCTATATACCTCTGCAAAATCCTGGTTCCATCCATTTGCCCTTTTAGGAGAAGGTATGTGAGGCTGTTAACAGGAGCTGTTGTCTGAAGCCTGTTGTATTCAGGTGATGTTGAATTAATGGGTGGAGGAAAAATAAAAGATTAAGTTTACCCACAAGTTTGCTATTACGTACTTCAGGCATAAACATCTACGTTTATGGACAATCCTAAGATTGCTTTAAAAATATTTCCTTGTGACGGGTCATGGTTAGAGATACAATTACTGTCTACAAAACAGTTCAGGGAAGTCAGAGTTGTGTTTGAGAACGCAACCTTTAGCCAAGTGTACCTGCTGTAAAGGATTAGTAGCCAGAGAGTCTCTAAAAACTGTAAAGAAAGTTTTCAGCTTTAGCAAGTGTTAGTGGTAACTCTTATGAATTGAAGGAAAAATACTTATTTTCCAAAAAAACTCTCAACCACTTTTATTAGCAAGTTTTCCTCACATCTGAAGTGCTAAACTCCAGATGTGAATGATGTCTTGGATAGAGTGCTTGGGGGCTTCTGAACAACCCATCTCCCCTAAATATGCCATGGAATATTCAATATCCGTACTCTCAGTGTTTCCTACTGCTTCCATCTGCCCTGAATCAGCATGGGTATGCTTAAATACAGACAAATAAAGAAACAAATCCCACTGAGCATTAAAATTTTTGTTGAAGATAGCTGTTATTTTGAGGAAAATCTAAAATGGGAGGTTTTTGCTTTGAAGTTCCTTCTGCTGTGACCCTTGCCAAATATTGAAATAATGAAATTAATGAAATATTAAGTGTTTGACTTTTAGTATGCTAGTATAGAAAATGTACCTTTTCTACCCAAAATGAAACATTTCCCACATTTATTCTATATATTCTCTGTATTTTTCTATTGCCTTTCAGAGGAATTAAAGCTTTCTGGCAGTGCCCTTGATGAGCCTTGGGGATCAGTCACCTCCTGCTAAGGCACATTAGGCTGCAGGTGCTTTTCATTGTGGTACAGTTTCTGCACACACCTCCAGGAAAGAGAACTGCAGGAGTGTGAATTTCTGCTTGGAGTGAAACTCCTGACCACTTCATGTTTTTTAGTTTTTAGTAATGAGATGGGATTCTGATGGCTTTTATAAGCCCAGCTGCCTGGATTCATTGCCCATTTTAGTCATGTAAATCCTCAATTCCTTATGGGGGGTTATGTTACTGAGATTTGGTGAGGGAACTGATACAGCTGCTGGTGCTTAGGGCTGTCAGGGGAAAACCAGGTGGAGTTCCCCTTCAGGAAGGGTGAAAGCAGTGCTGTGTTCCTGTTGGTTTTGTAAGGTCTGGGGTTTTCCACGGTTTTGTAGAACTTGTCATGCCACAGCAGATCATGCCTGGTGGATCCTCACTGTGAAAATGAGAGAGGTGTGGTGTAAGTGAGGTTTGACTTCCAGAAATAGAGGATGTTAGCTGGGTAACACAAAATTGCTGCTTTGAGAAGTTGGGCTTAATTTAATTGGTTTATCTGTGCTTGATAATAAAGCTTGTTAGCAGACCCCTGCTTCTGTAGAATGGGTACGGCCCTATTAGAGATGCAGGGTGGTGTGTGCAGAACTGAACATTTGTGATTGAGTGCTTTGAATTGTAGCTGTACTGAAGACAGATATTGGAACAGAAATGAGTGCTTTTGGGGACAGTGGTAAAATAGATCCATTTGTTCAGTGATATGCAAATAGAGTTGGTAGTCAGATGGCAGCAAGAGGAAAACTTGAATAGAATGGTTAACCAAAGAGGCTGTATGATCTTTTCTTACATAGTTTTAACAGCAAACTAAGCAAACTTGCTCTAGTGTTAAAGAGAAGGTGCCCCACTGCATGATCTTTTGATGTATCTTTCAGTGTGATAGGGTAAACACTTCAAAATATATGTACAGGAGAGACATTCCAATATTGGCGCGATTTTCTTTCTGTAGTGCTTACCAGCTTAAGGGAAACAACTTGTTTTCTTATGCTGATTTGGAAAACTTAATTGATCAAGAGTGGTAAAAACTTGGAAGAAGGAAAATGGAATGTGTCTTTCTTGTCTTTCTTTCCCAAGTCCAGTGGTTCATTCCAGATTACATGTAGCCTCTGAGTTCCAGCAAAACAGAAAACAGCTTTATATACTCTCGGGTTCTTAAGAGAAGTTTCTTTTGTCTCCTGTGGGGGCTTAAATTTGCTTATACCTTGAGAACTTCGAGAGATGGTCCTGACTACTGTGTTTTAACGTTTTGAAACTTCTCAATTTTATGAATAAAATGAAAATTCCTTTAGCTATCAAACATTTCTACCGAATAGGATGGGAGACCGTTGTATTTCAGTTTAGAGTTTGACTAAAGCACAGAGCTGAATCTACGTATTTGGTTAGGAAATCATAAAGAGTAATTGTTATGATCTATCAAGGTGGTATATGGAAATACTTGAAATATAATTTTTTGAACTATGGTTTGTCCTTATTTGGTTTTGGACCAAAAAAACTTAGGGAAGCTTGACTGAACTGCTGAGTTCAACTGGGCAAGGAGGTACCTGAGATTATTCTTGAAATGATATAATGTGTAAACAAGCCCTACCAGGTTTTCTAGCAGGCAACCTTTTTTGCCCCAGAATGAGTCATTCTAATGTAAATTCAGTATGAGGTGATGCAGTAAAATATATGGCCAGAAAAGCTTGTTAGAAATGCTGGGTGATAGAAGGAGCCATTGGCACTGTGAGAAACTCCTCAGTTGTTACCAGTGAACTCCAGTCGCTGCCCACTAGGAGTCCCTGAGCACCAGCACCAGCCTTTAAAAGGCCCATTTTAAAGTTAGTTTAATGAACAGGCAGTGCATCTTCTCTCTATCCTCTCTCTCTCACTGCTAATATTTTGCCACTGATGCAGAACAAGTTTTGTACCCAGGCTGCCCCCTCTTATCTTGGCTTAGAGTGCAGCTATTTGAAGCAAATGGTTTCTAGGTGGAAATGAGAAGCAGCATACTAATGTTAGGTCAACTCTCCTAATTTCTTTGGCATATAGGAAGTATTGAAATAATTTCTATACATTTTATTAAAAATACAGTGACAATCTCTTTAGTGTTGCTTGTTGCAATTTTATAAATTATACAAGGCAGTCTGTGCTGTGGCTGGGGAAGCAACTGGTGCTAAAGTCTCTTGTTCTGTGAGACCATGAGTCTTCTCTTCCAAAAGAAAGTGGTTTTAAATAAATGTTTTTGGTAGAAGCTCAGGTCTAGCCATATGATTAGATCTGTGCATTTACAAAAGTCTGTGAGCAGTTGCAGTGATGTAGAGGCTGAGGCTCACTTCACCAGAATTCTTGAGGCAGCAGTGAGGACAAACTTCTGGGGGGAATAAAAAGGCTGCTTTTACATTTCCCCTTTTAAAGATTATACTTAGTGGAAGGTAGTTCTGCACAAGTAATTTCCAGAGGAGCAGTTCTTAGGTCTTTGTGACTGGAAGAGAATTCTGGGCTCGTATCTGTGGGCGCAGTCCTGCGTGTCCTGCTGGGGCTGAGCCTCTCAGCATTTGTGGCTTTGGCAGCACAGGTTGTGTTCTCAGCTCAGAGGAGACAGCACTGGAAGATGTTTGAAGCGTGAGCCAGACTGTAGGAACTTGGCTGGCTGTTCAAAAAAGTGAGATTCCAGCACCTGAGCAAGTCAGCTTTTCCTTGGGAGCAGCGGCATCGCTGGCTGCCAAGTCCCAGCGCCACAGCTCTGGCTCGGCTCTGTGCCTGACCGGACTTGCAGGTCAGCAGTGCAAGGGCTGCACAGCCTGCAGGGGAGATTGCTGTCCCTCCTTGCCTCTTCTTGGCTCCCTGGGGTCAGGGTCTGCTCATTCCCATCCTGCTGGCTGCAGCCACAGGGAGCCATCACTTAGGTGCCTTCACTTAGGTGCCTTTTGTTACCTCTGTGTGGATGAGGAAGAAATGTTTCTTGGGCTCTCAGCTTTCTCCTGATACAGTAGCTAAAATTTGCATTGCTTGTCTCTGTTATCTCTTCTTTCAGACAGCTGAAAGTTGTCTTAAAGGCATTAAATTTGGATCAGGTGAGGAATGTACAGGTTCATTTCTGATATCAGTTAAGATCTTCTTGACTTTTGTTCCTGACAATTAAAGCTCTTGGGGCATCCCATTGCTTTTTAGATGGAGGTGGCTATGGTGAGTTGTTATAGATAATGCTTGCATTTAATAAACAGAAATTTTGCAAAGGGACTTTCCAATTTACATGTTCCTAATGTTGTTCCTAATGTATATCCTAATTAATATCTTTTTAATTCTCATGTGGACCTCAGAACCTTCCCTATAATTCATGGCCAGTAGGTAGATCCCAGAACAAACTGAAAAACTGTTTACAGTCACCACAACTTCACATTGGCAAGAGAAGATATATGCTGATTTCCACAGCCCCTTTAGGGATTAGGTGGTGCTTTCTCCTGGCTCTCCATTCTTTTCCAAGCTGGCATCTGACACTACTGTTAGGCACAGTGTGTCTTCCAACTGTTTTTAGTTTTTTTCTGGGGCAGGTGAAGGGAGCACTTCATATGCATGTCCGGTGTGGAAAGCTTGCACTCTCCAAATCTACATCACCACCTGAGTGCATCAAGAGCAGAGGGGCATGTCTCATTCAAACCCAGCCCAACCTCGTGTCCCCTCTGCCAGCCCCGGGTTAATTGTGTCCATCAGACAGGCCAGGAGGGCTGCTCCTAAAGCTTTATGTACTGCTAATGCAGTGCTTAACATTGCCTGTTCCAGCCAGATGCTGACCATTCAGAAATATTTATTTATTGAGGACTGCCCCAGTGTTCCTTTTTGGGAAGCTATTTGCCAGCCTCCGCCATCAGTGGGGATTTGCAGAGGATGCTCAGTGCAGGAGTTGTAGGTAGTCACCCGTAGTTGCCATTCTGTCTGTATGTGCTGTGTGTTTTTTTCCCTTGGAAACCTGATCAAAGCATTACTTTAGGGATGCAGTTCAAGGAAGAGAGGCAGTTGGGGAAGCCATAGTCTTATCCCTTCTCCCTACAAAAACTTGTGCAGCATGGGGGCAGGAGGGCTGTACTAAGGTGCTGACAGACACTGATGGGAGTTTGTGTTGCTCCGACTCTGTTGTCTCCTGCATTTCATGTGTGACAGCTCAGAGTTGATATCAGGTTCCCAGGCAATTATCACTAATGTTGGCAGGGCACTGCTGCCAAATGGAGCTTAAAATACAAACCATAATGTAAGCATTATTAGGGGTTTTTTGTCCAGAAAGAGGCATAAGCAGGGAAAAGTGAACAGTTGACTGCTGTTATGGGATGGACTAAAAGCAGTCACGCTGTTGAACCACAGTAGCTCAAATCCTGCAGGGGGTGAACTGGAGCAGAGTGAGTTGTAAGCAGATTCACTATTGCATGAATGTGCTTTGGCAAAATTCAGTTACTTTGATCTTTCTGTTTCTAATTTATTGTCATATTGCTTTCTTACAGGCAGGCAGAAGTCCTGAAGGCTGACATGACAGGTAATTACCTTTATTATACAATTGATCTAGCTTATTAATATTTGTTTCCTGGTTCTGTTTTACTTATCATTCCTAAGAATTTTCTGTAAACTGTGTGACCTTATGTTGAAGGCTTGTCCTCTATATATAAATAAAAAAATAAATAGTATTTTAACAACTGTGCCCCTTTTGCCTGTACCTGATACATATTTTTGAAGTAGACTTTGGATGTTCTAAACATTTGGCGATGAAGGTCATGTCTCTTCTTCTCTCTGAGACCCCTGCCCAGACTAGCGCAGGAACTGCTGTAGTTGAGATTAGCCAGCATTTGGGTGGTTTTAAGGAACCCGGGTGGGAATGCTGATCTGAGGACTACCATGTGTTGTGAAAATGCAGCCCTAGATGCAGTGAAATGCTGTGAGCTGTGATTTAACCTAAATATATTAATGGGAAATGGAAATTTTTTATATTAATGAATCAGCCCTGCAGTAAAAGTAGCTTCCTTCATGAACCTTTGCTGAGCTGTGCTTGCCACCTGGGTGTAGTGAGAGTGGCAGGCTGGTGTAGTCCCCATAGGACTATTAAAACCACCTGGATCCACCTAACCCAACAGGAGTGGCTCCACCCTCAGCATCAGGATGGTTTCCCTGGGGTGAGGCCCATCCCTTGTGCTCCTGCAGCCCCAGCCCAGGTGGTTGTAGAAGCCATGGGAAATTGGACTCTGTAACTCAATAGCAGGGAGCAGTGTTTGCACTCACCCTCTGGGATGGAGAGCAGATAGCTACTGAAGAGTTAGGAAATGGCAAGCACGCAGCAGTACTTGCCCACAGTGTTCTTTGAACACCAGCAGTGTGTGTCCATGCGCTGTCCTATTTATGTCCTATTTAGCATCCCTCTGCTCTTTTACTGTCCGCTAATTATTTTTTGGCTACACTGGAAATTTTTCTAAGTTCATCCAGTGGCAAGAAATTCTGCTGTTTAATAACTTTTGGAGAACCACATCCTCCTATCTGGTTCCCTTTTTAACTTGCCAGCTGCTAACTTTGTTCAAGTCTAGTTCTGGAGTTGTAGGAGACACATCAGTTAAGCAGTGAGCCCTCACCCTTCTGTAGTTCTTGTATTTCACTATTCTGAGGAAACTGATAAAAGCATGTGTTTGATGGTGTGTATCTTAACACTGAGCTCTATTCTTTCATTTGGTAAATGAGTGAAAAATCAGATTAACTCCATAAATTTATGTGACTTTGGTTTGTTTTTTTTTTCTTTGTTGTTGCTCAGATTCAAAGCTGGGTCCAGCAGAAGTCTGGACATCCAGACAGGCTCTACAGGACTTATATCAAAAAATGCTAGTGACTGATTTGGAATACGCTTTAGATAAAAAAGTGGAGCAGGACCTGTAAGTACCTCATTCAATTTGTATGTATGTATGTGATCTGGGTTGGGGAGCAGGAAACCCTGAGCCTTCCAGAAAAGCAATTGTATCCTATGGAATGGTTGTCTTATTTCCTTTAAAATGAGATCTGTGCTGTGCGTGAAACATGAGAATGCATTGCAGAGCTGATAAAGAACATTCAGTAGGTTAGTGTTTTACCTCTGGCAATTCAGAAGCAGCCATGTCATGCAGGACTGGGTTTTGGAGAGCCAGATGGAGGTGGAGAAGCTAAGGAGCACCAGTCTGCTCTGCTCTCAGGGAAGGGCTGAAGTCTGCATTTTCCTGAAAGGAGGAAATTTGCCTGATGTAATCACCTGGAGCTTTGAGCAAGGTCTAACAGGAGCTGAGTAGCTGCTGAAGAGCAGTGTTTGAAGCCCTGTGAAGTAGAGCTGGGCAGAGGGAGGAGTAATCAGGGTTGCTCATGGGGTTAATTAATGGGTTGCTCATGACACCTTTGAAATCAGGGTAAGATCCAGCTGGCTTTTCTTCATGCCCTGAATCCATTCCCTGTTATTTAAGGTGCAGACATGGGTTGTAATAAGTTTAGTTAACAGAAGCATGTGGTTCTTTCAGCATTGAGGGAAACCAGATGAGTTTCATTCAGGGTGGCTGAGTTCTCCTTTCCATGCTTCCAGTCACTGAATGATTTTTAACCCTCATTTCTGTACCCCACACTTTGTTTTAGGGAGGGACTTCTATGCTGCCTAAAATAGGATAATTGCAAGCAAATATTAATGATATTAGCATTAGCTATATACATATATATGTTAGCTATATCTACATATATATATCTCAGGATCTGTTTCCCTCGATGTGAGAGGTGAGGAAAGGTGGTTATTCCATATTTAACATTTGTTCTCATCTGAATGTTGCCTGAATTTGAATATTCTTCATGTCTGATGCTATGTGATTAAACAGTTCTTTCCTGTTATTTATGCCATCCGCATAAGACACTTCCAAAGTAAAAAGATAAATGCTTCTTTTATTTTCAGTTGGAATCATGCCTTTAAAAATCAGATCACAACACTCCAGGGTCAGGCGAAAAACAGAGCAAATCCGAATCGGAGCGAAGTTCAGGCGAACCTTTCTCTGTTTTTAGAGGCAGCTAGTGGCTTCTACACACAGGTGAGTTGCACAAAGTAGAGCATGGGTGGAGGATCAGTTTTAGCTGGGTAAAATCTTTTCTTTGCGCTTAGCTTGGGAAACTGCTGCTGTGTTGGATTGAGCAGTGCACCTTGCTGACCGTGGTGCTCTCAGCAGGAGAGATCTGCAGCGCTGCGGAGGGGCTTTCTTTTCATCAATCTTGAGCTGAAACTTCTGTGCATCAGGTAGTTGTTTTTGGTGCAATTCAGGTTCCTTTCTAATAGAATCTGCTTTGAAGCCTAAACACCACTGTTTTGGGCAAGGTCAAAGGTCCTTTTCTGACTGTGCTCTGCTGTGCCTGTTCAGAGCAATCATAAAGCAACAGGAAAGGGTAGAAAGATACTGCTTTGCACTGTCTCTTGCCTTCTAGCTCTGTTCTCTTCTTGAATCCTCTAACTAGTGTGAATCCTCTTAAATAGTAGAAGGTCTAGCCTTCACTGGCTCTCTAGTCCCTCTTAAAGCCATTTACTCTGTCTCTGCAGTGACCTGTGGTGAAGAATTTTGTCTTTTAATTGTAATGACTTAGAGAAATAATGACACAAAAAAACCTCAAACCCAGCAGCTGAGTTAGCTGATGTACTCTTAGTATTTTTTTCCTGCTGTTTCTCTAAAAATTCCCATTTGGCTTCTCATTCCTATGTATATGTTTGTGGGCCATTGCCTTCATTCCTTTTCATTTGCTGTATTAGTGAAGGATAAGCAAGGATGATGAGTTTGTTTTTAGATTAAGTTACTCAGGAACAGGAATATGTGCAGAAAATGCAGATGCACAGGATATGTGTGATGCAGTTTGTTCTTAGATTAAGTTACTCAGGAATATGTGCAGAAAATGCAGATGCACAGGATATGTGTGATGGCCTAATGTTTTGTTCTCTGCCTCTTCCTTGTGACTCGTAACACTGATGATGAGTATTGAGGTGTAAGTTTTTATTTTCGACAACAATTAGAACAATTAGTTCACTTCTAGGAGCTTTTCTTCCCCTAAAGCAAAACTGTATTGTTGGTTGCTCTTGGGCTAAGAATCTTTTGCAAGGTTTTCAGTTAATTGCCAAAGGAGTGTTATTCCTATTCGTATACTTATTTCTTACTGACATTTTTTTGCCTACACTCTTTCCTATATTAGATTTCATTGGATTTAAATTATGAACAATAAGAGTCAGTGTATGATAATGGCCTTAGTAAAGATAACTTGCCTTTCTTTCCTTTTCTCCCCTCATTTGGTGTCTGCTTCAACAACATTGTGTTGCTGAATCCTCTCTCAGTGTTCAGAGTAAACTTTGTCATGGCTAATTTACACTGTCTTCAGCTTACAGCACTCACAGTAGGTCATTTGTACTGTATAATTTCCTAGTTGGATTCCAGACATCTGCAGTGCCAACCCCAGGGTACCCTTGTGTCTCCCCTTTTTTCCCCTTCAGCATTGTTTTTTTTGTAAAGCTGCTTATTGGAAGTAGCCAGTTTCACAGGCTGTCATGGTTGCCAAGGGCGTTTTACCTCTACACTGTTGTCTTGCAGAAGCCTTGTTCTTTCCTGCAGTGGATCAGGGAATTTTACTCTTTCTGAGCTTGACACTACAGACTGGGTCATATTTCTCTGTTTGCTGTGATGTTAATCACTTTTTCAGTGTAAAGCCTTGGCTCAGCCAAGGTACCTGTTCTTCAGCTGTGAGGCCTCCGCAGGTGACATCTTTGAACATATGAATTTTCTTAATTTGGCATCTTTGAAGATGTCAAGATGCTCTCTTTTATGCAGCTTTCATCTGTGAGATGTCTCTTGTTAGGGGATTTTTTTGTTTACTGTATAAAGGCAGACCCAAAGGGGTGTGAGGTGTAACACAAACCTCTTTCTGCAGCAAGCAAAAGCATCATGTCACATCTTGCTGACAGAGTATGTGTCTCTGTCAGCCATGGGCTTTCTCTGTGCCTTTATCTGGAAGTGCAGCCCTCCTGCAGGTCTGTTTTATTTGGAGACTGAGCATGTTCCCAGCTGGGGGAAAGTCTGTCACTGCTTACCTGCATTTTTTATCCTAGTAATCAGTCCAACAAACACTCTTCACTCTCTGGTTGCCATTACTTTGCAGAATATTTGCTGGAGCCCGTTAGGAAAAACTTCAAAAGCACTAATTAGAATGGAAAACCACAGACTTGAGGTTTTCTTTCAATCAGCTTTTGAAATATTTGATCAAGTAGCTGGTGCCTTGTTCCTTGAAAGAGTCTCAGTGTTGGCTTAGTGCAAATATTTGCTGATACCTCAGCCCCTGAACTGTTAGTATTGCCTTGTGTTGCTTACAAACTTGGTTATGTTCCAGCTTCTTTGTAAAGTTAAAGTTGGGATAGTGCGGTTCCTTATGTTGGAACAAGTTGCTTTGGAGGGTGAGGGATGTTCCTTTCTACTATTTTCAGAGAACACTGTCACTTCTTGAAGGTATAAAACCCACTGTGTTCCTCTTGTTGTTCCTCCTACTGAAAAAAGCCAAAAAGACAAAGCAAAACCATAAAACCCAACAATATCTGTAGACCTCCCATAGTCAGTCTCCACTGATAAATCCTTGGTGATTCAAATGTCATGAGGATTGAGTTGCTTACTGGTTTGGGATGCAGAGCTTTTTCTTACTGGGCAGATGAACACAGTGAACACAATGGAACTCAGTGAATAGATATGGAGAATGTATTGTAAAGTCTCATTTTCAGTAGCTTGAGCTTGTTCACCTCAAATATGTTTGGCTCATCTGTGGTGAGCACACGCCTCTGAGTGGTGCTCGGTTATTTTTCTGACTTGTTTTGATGCCTTTCCAATGCCTGTTTGGAGCTGCCACTGACCTGCCCCACTTTTGCAGTTACTACAGGAGCTGTGCACAGTTTTTAACGTAGACCTGCCGTGCCGTGTGAAGTCTTCCCAGCTGGGGATCATTAGCAATAAACAGACGCACACCAGCGCCATCGTGAAGCCGCAGTCCAGCTCCTGCTCCTACATCTGCCAGCACTGCCTTGTCCACCTGGGAGATATTGGTGAGTTTCAGAAGGAAAGGGCTGGGATGTAGAGTTCTGTCTGTGTTCAGCTTCTAGAGACTGATCTGCATGTACCACAGCAAGCGTGCTCAACTTATAGTAGCTAGTTGCTGATTGCAGCAGGGGGAAAGACCTGGAAAGAAACTCTGTTCAGTCTTATCTAGTGTGTGTTACACATTAACACACAGAGACGGTTAATCACTGGCTTGCTAGTGATCTGCTAGAGTCTGTCTCCTAGCATTTTAATCATGTTCTAGCTGGTAGGCACAGGGAAGTGCTGAAACTGGTAACTATTACAAAAGCTTGTTGCAGCAGGCTATCACACTTCTCCATTCCAGAACGCTAATATCTTATGTACAAGGGCAATTAGACATCTAGACTGTCATAAATGGGGTTTCTTTTTTACATTAAGTTCAACAGGTTTATTTCTTTCTTGATTTAAGTTAAACTTTGTGTTGTAGAAAGTTCTCTTTTCACAGGAATCTGCAGTTGCTTTTTGAACAAACTAAAAATAGATCTAGTTGGTGATCATGCAAAGAGGGATGAAAAACATTTTTAGGTCTCTGTATGTGGTGTTCTTAGCACTGTTGCCCATAAGACAGTCCTAGGTCTGAGGCAAAACAGCCACCTCAGAATTGAATGTGTCAAATCTTGGTGCTGTTTGGTGTAATTGCACATTCTTCTGATGCTTATTTCTGAAATACTAGTGAAATGCTCTTCAGGTGAGTTGCATTTTGTGAAAGTAACTGCAGGCAAGTGGAATTCTGTGCCTTACCTTGGGTTTTTTTGCTCTTTTCGTAGCTCGCTATAGGAATCAGACCAGCCAGGCAGAGTCTTACTATAGACATGCAGCTCAGCTTGTCCCTTCTAATGGTGAGTCTGGGATACCTTTTCAGTTCATGATTCTAAAGGAAGATTTGGGGTATTGTTTTCTTCTGTGGCAGTTGGAAGCCTGGGCTTTTACAAAAATATCTCTCTCCAAATTCTCCACACAACCAAATTCAATTTTTTAGCCAGTTGCATTCTAACTGAACAAAACAAAAACTCAACCCCCTGAAACAAACAAGCAAACAAAATCAGAGACCCCCATACCCAGTCCTTCTCCATCCAAAGTAAAAAAAGGCAACAAAAAACCACAGCCAAACAAAAACAAAAAAAAAAAACCCAAAAACCCAAATCAGAACAAAAACCAGACTAACAACAGCCACAAAAAAATGCAACACAACACAAGCAAACAAAATAAACAAATAAAAAACACAAAAAAAATCCAAACAGCTGATGTACCACAAATTTAGAAGTTTAGAAGCTATTTCACTGAGGTAGTACAGATCCGAGGATGGGGTGGAAGGACCAACAGATGCATCTGAGCCTTGTCTGTTGAAGAACTGAGGACTTTATGCTCCCTTTCCAAGTGACCACATGTACTCTGAAATCTAGCATGTTTTCCCCCAGGACAACTTGTTGGACAGCTTGTCTTTTTCTCCCTTAGGTCAGCCTTATAATCAGTTGGCTATCCTAGCCTCCTCCAAAGGAGACCACTTGACCACAATTTTCTACTACTGCAGAAGCATTGCTGTGAAGTTTCCTTTCCCAGCTGCCTCCACTAACCTACAAAAAGCACTTTCTAAAGCACTGGAAAGGTGAGACTAAGTAAATTATTGCTGCTCAGGTGAGTTGGGAGATATTTCTTCTAAAAGTACCTACCTTGCTAGAAGTTATTCGTATGTGGCAGTGGAAAGAGAAATCCCTCAGCCTTGTCCAGTCAGAGCATCCTCAGAGGTGTATGGAACAAAGAATAGTTTGTGATGCTCCTGACTGTGATTACTGAATGCAGGAAATAAGCATATTGTGCCAACATGTAGCTTTGCAGGACATTCCTCCCTGATTTTGGAGTAATTCTGTGGCATTGTGTGCAGCTGTGTGTGATTCCAAAGACTGAATCAGGTATTTCTATTCTAAATGCAGTCGTGATGAGGTGAAGACTCGATGGAGCGTGTCTGACTTCATCAAGGCATTTATTAAATTTCATGGCCATGTGTACCTGAGTAAGAGCTTGGAGAAGCTGAGCCCTCTTCGAGAAAAGCTGGAAGAACAGTTCAAGGTTAGTTCTAACAACATATTAATTAGTATATTGAGGAGAATCTTTTTAGCAGCTGAGTTCAGAAATTACAGTCCAGTAATCATTCTTTCACATGATAAAATACAGGAAGCTCAAGCAGCCAGTTAGGGAAGGTTTGCATTGCAGCTAACATTGGAGAGTTCTGGTAACTTCTGTCAAGATTAGGGATTTTTCCTATTTGACACGTGGTCCATTGTTGGTGGAGATACAGGAGAAATCAGTGACCACTGTCTATTCTCTGCTCTTTAACCTGGATAATTCTTGGATACCTGTGAAAAGGACTTGATTAATATGTGGAGTCTTGGCTTGGTGGCCTGAGGAATTTAGAGAGCTTCATGTTCTGGATGTTTATCATTCACTCCCAGTGGTTATTAAGGCTGCTTTTAATCTGCCTTGGGAAACCTGCCTCTCCTGTTAACAGTTTGCCCTTGAAAAGTGTCTCATACAACCTTACTTTGTGCAGACTAGAACTATGCTGAACACGTTTTCCATGGAAAATCCAGGAGTCCCATTGGTTACATACCCAGCTCATTATGTTAGACAATCCAGCCAAGATCAAAACAAAGAATTTTGTAAGGTATTTATGCAAAGTAATACAGTTTCAGAGAGGACATAGTGTTAACTGGTAAATGCCTCTTGGAAACTGCTCTGCTTCAGCTTCCTAATTTGTGGAAAAGCATCAGGGAGGATGGATATGTTCAGCAGAGCAGTGGATGCTTTTCAAGAATAGGAAAGGGGAGTGTGCTCTGAGCGATATAAAAAAATCACAAAATCAGAGACCCCCGTAACCAATTCTTCTCCATCCAAAGTAAAAAAAAAGTGTCCTTTTACACTTTTTTGCCTTGAATTGTGGTGCGACAGTTAGGTTCACACTGTCTTTAAAATAAATTCATAAAACCATGGAATGTGCTATGAATTAACTTCTGATGTGGGCTGCTCCAATCCTGGCAGTTTATATTATTTCAAAATGAAATAATTTTCTCTCTCTCTCTCTCTCTGTGTGATGCTGGCTGTTGAAAAAGTACTGCTTTTTCCACAGGGCTTGTAATCAATAATTATGAGCATTGCCCAGACATGTGGAACAGTCTTCATTTTCTGGACTGATCCAGAGTGTTAAAACAGCTAATTGAGCCCTGCTTTGTTGCTTAGATTGCCTTTTTTTGTTTATATTGTGCAACACAAGGTAATTTATCAGAGAGCAACTCTTACGGCTTCAGAACCAAGTTGAATGTGGATATGAAGTTGGCTGTATGGTAGTGAATCAGTTTAACTTTGTGGCTCATTTTAACTCTGAGGAGAGCAGTTGCAGGGTTGGGAGCATTCAATCAGGTCCTGGGTGCTGCTGCTGGCAGCTCTGCCAGTCTCAGTTGTCAGCTGTACAGTGCTTGATGCCCTAAATGAGAGAAACGAGGGAGTCAAGGGTGAATGTGGAGCTTAAACCTTTCCCTTATGCTTACGCTAGTTAATCCACCTGATTCCCTGATTGTTATGTCTGAAGATAACGTTGGCTGACATTTAGGATAGCTCCTTTTTTTCACCTAAAAAGCCTTGAAGTCTCTTTTCCTGTCCTGAGAAAGGTGTCTTTTCTGGCAAGCATACTGAAAGACATTTGTAAATAGCTCTCTCTATTTTAGTCCACTGAAGCATTCTGTGACCCATGAAGTCAGGTGTGGAATTAGTCTTTAATGCATAACCATGCAGTAGTTAAATTTTCTTGGGGTGTTTTTTTAAAATGTCACCTTCTCCATGGTGGTTCTTTGAAAGGCAGACAAACCCAGTGGATCTATGGGCCTTTGCAGTACTGTCAGTGCACATTCCAAGTTGCACTTGCTCTGGAATAGAGCCATATGTAAAGGGGATGTTGGTTTGTTGTGTGTCTGAGCTGGTGTACAGGCAATACAGGCAAAAAACCTTGTGCTTAACAGTGGGCTCCTCCTGGGAAGCCCAGTGCTGTGCTGGGAGGGACCACCTGAAAATAAAATAAATGAGAATAAATGTTGTGTAAGAGCAGAAACATTAGTCAAGCAGTGGAGGAGCAACTACCAATCCATTCAAGCATGTGTTTTGCCATGAAAAAATATATGCTCCCTGTGTCTTTGTTGCAGAGGTTGTTGTTCCAGAAGGCCTTCAACTCTCAGCAGTTAGTCCATATTACTGTGATCAACCTGTTCCAGCTGCACCACCTGCGAGACTTCAGCAACGAAACAGAGCAGCACAGCTACAGCCAGGACGAGCAGCTCTGCTGGACACAGCTCCTGGCTCTCTTCAGTAAGTGTGGGAGCCAATTGATTTTTGTAGTTCTCTTGATTTTCATGTGGAATCCGTTAGTAATTTCCTGTCAGGATCTAGCTTAATGGCTTTCTGAGGTAAGTGCTGAGAAGAGACATTAGGGAGAAAGTTGTGAGAGATGATAGTCACACGGGATCATTTATGTCAGCAGTGCTGACTAACACTGGGTTTCTGTGTCCGGACTTACTCTGTTTGAAGCTTTACAGAACTCTGCATCATTTTCCTGGTTCTGAAAGAGCATTTTAACTTGGGTGCAAAACTGGATCCAGCTTGGCGGTGAGTAGTACCCCTCTTGGGGGCTGCTCCCCAGTTGGCTGCATACAGTTGGAGTTGCTTTGAATGGAACTGGTTCTGATTCAATAGGACTGAAGTTGAAGTTGAGTCAACCAGCACCTCAGCTACTTCTTTGCCTTTGGTAATATCAATCAGGAGATAAGTGAGAGTGCAGAGCATTTTAAACTCTAGCCACATAAATCTCATTTGCTTAACCTGACTGAGCCTGTTGTCAGCTTGGCCTTGTTTGTCAACACCTAAATTTCTGAATAGCTGGACTTCTCCAAATTCCAGCACGGAGTTGATTCTGAAGGCACCATGGTCACACGGGTGTGGTTACTCTTTCTCAGCTTCTGTGCTCTAAGGGGTCTGGGCTGGGTGCCTGCCTGCAGAGCTCCAGTGCATTTGTGTGCCTGCTGGTTGAAGTGAATAAAGTGGAGGTAGGTAGCTGAGTTGATAATTTCTGATAAATAGGTGAGTGATTGTTTTTGCACTGGGCTTGTCTCAGCTGATTTTTTTAACTTAGCAAAATGACTTGCCATGACAGTTGAAGAGATATAAACAGCAAGATTCTGCTCCATAGTAGAAAGCTATTAAAAAGCCCTGTGTTGTGATCTGTTGGTGGACTGTTTAAGATACGAGGTAGCTGGGCTGCACTGTTTTAAAGAACTAGCTCTTAGAATAGGGGTTTATGGGGTGGATGTGTTTGATTAAGTTATTTGGTCAACTTTGAAGTGTCATTCCCACATAATGGCGTGTTTTTCTTTTGCTTTTTCCTCTTACTGTGTTTGTAGTGTCATTTCTTGGAGTTCTGTGCAAGTGTCCTTTACAAAATGACTACCAGGAGGACTCTGGGGCTGCATATCCTCTTCCAGCTGTGAAGGTTTCCATGGACTGGCTGAAACTTAGGCCCAGTGTTTTCCAGGAGGCAGTGGTTGATGAGAGACGGTAGTGAGTGTTAATCTTTCTCTTGTTACATTTTGTTGCATGAAGGCCCTAATTTCTGTTGATCCACAAATTAGTCATGGGAAAAGTGATCATACAACTCATCATTACAGATACCAAAATTATAGAAAGTGTATGTGCTAAAAAGTTCATAAAGCAAAATATGAGATTTGTTCATTACATGAGCAAATCGATTATTTTAATTAATTGTCTTTAGGTTTGCTGTTTTTTACAGTCGGGGGGGGGGGTCTATTTTAAAATGTCCGGCTTGAGCATAACTACTGAGTGTTCCTGTAGTCTTATCTAATATAATGATTTCTCAGATTACTGGGGGAAGTGGCAGGAGAATACTTGCATTCATTTTGTGCACTAAACCATCACTTGGGCAGTGATGGAATGTAGTCACCTAGGAGATGAATTCAGTTTAGTAGAGGGGCTCTTTAAATGTCAATGCAGGCATAACTGTTCTGGACTGTTGCTCTGATTTTTCACTTTTGCAACTAAATTAAGGCTTAAATCGCTCAAAACTCACAATTTTTTTAATAGTCTGTTAACTGAGTCAATAAAGTGTTTCTGTAAGGTGATTCTTAGGATTGGAGTGACTGTTACTGATGTAGCTGGATGAGTATTGTTCCTAAGATGGGCTCTCCAAAGAAAGCAGTGTGATGCGTGGGGAACAGGGGTACCTATAACTTTGGTTTGTTAAATAAGAAACAAAACGCCCTGTGGAGTTTTGGTAGCTTAAACCACAGAATTCCTAAAGGCGAGATTAAGGAAAAGAGTTCAGATATGGTTTTGAGATGGTGATAACTATTGCCATTCACACGTCCTGAAGGAAGACCTATGCCTGTATTTTAATAGGCAAGATACCTATTTGATATCAAGCAGTCTCTGCAGAGAGGGCATGCAGGTAGTAATTCATGGAGTAAATGGCTTCAAGCTGAAAGAGGGTAGATTTGGACTGGTTAGAGAGAAATCCTTCCCTGTGAGGGCAGCGAGGCTCTGGCTCAGCTTGCCCAAAGAAGCTGTGGCTGTCCCATCCCTAGAAGTGTCCAAAGCCAGGTTGGATGGGGTTTGGAGCAACCTTGGGGTGGTGGACGGTGTCCCTACCCATGGCACCGGGTGGGAGGTCCCTTCCAGCCCAAACCATTCTGGGATTCTCTGAAGGAACCCATTTTCTGGATAACATATTATTGACTTCACTTGCTTTATTGAAGACCTCTGGGGTGTTTTTTCCTTTTGTTCTTGTCAGTCATGGGAAGGAGCTGTTGCTCAGTGTAGTGTAGAGAATAATCATGAGGATCATGCTGTGTGTGCCTGCAGCCATGCAGGAGAGCAGCTGAGGGTGTACAGTGCTGTTGGGGGCACAATGTGTTCTCCAGGCCATGTGCTGGATGATGGCTGCAAGCCCTGCTGAGGAGGACACAATCATTTCTCCTACACTGAGCACAGTGGGCATCCTGAAATAGTTTTCTGTTGTTCCTGTGAAGCCCATCAGTAAAGCAGAAGGATTTTTGGACTTTTGAGTGGGAGCTTCTAGCAAACAGGAGGAAGCAGCGTGGTGGTAGCAGTTAAACGTTAACACAATGATCAGTGTGATTTTAAAATTGTTTGCTCCAGGGCCCTTGGGAAGGATTTCCAGTCACTGCTTGTTACTGGTATTGTGAGGGCAAGGCAGGGGACTGCAAGTTCACCTCTAGTTTCATGATCTTTCTTGGTGCAGCCCTTACTTAGAGTCTCTTCCCTTGGTGGTAAATGCTCCAGCACTACACTACAGTGTTCTTGTTCATGGAGCAGAAGTATTCTGCACAGCTGTGTCTGGATAAATCCTTTTGCTGCCTAAACTGATTTATTGACTATGCCCTGAGACCATCAGCTTTGGACTGCAAAGCATGAGTTGCAGACAGGTGCTTGTAGCACTTGCTCATGCTCTGGTTTTATCTGGTTAAATTCACAACAGGCTCTCTGGCCTGCTGGATAATGAACACTGTGCTGTGAGAGCCTGGCTTCCTTGGGAACTTTAGGTTGGCTTTTTAGTAATAGTAATTCTTTCAAGAAAGTGGTCTTTTCACTGACACTTTGTGAGAAACTTTTCTTGGAAATCAGAGGATTAATGTAAACTGTGATGGTAACAGCATTCAGTGGTGTTTTAGTAAAGGAAACACATCCCATGTTATGCAGTTTTCACTCAGGGTTTGCCTGTTTTCTAATTTTTAGCATATGGCCCTGGCTGATCTCTCTTCTAAATAGTTTCCAGCCTCATGAAGAAGATCTATCCAGTAATAATGGTAAGGACACTTACAGTCTGTGCTGTAAAGAACTGTGAAAACAATGTTTTTCCTGCTGATGTGGGGAGTTACAGTTGAAAAACAAATAAGGAACAGATAAGCAATAAGATACTGTGTTCAGTGCTTTCATGTTTTCCTTATGCTGTTTACTGTCTATTTGCCAGCAACCCCACTTCCAGAAGAATTTGAGTTGCAAGGATTCCTGGCTCTGAGGCCCTCGTTCAGGTGAGTGACAGCTGAAGGATCATGCACCCTTGCTCTTATCACGACTTCTACAGACATTGGCCTGTTCCCTGCAGTGTCTTATCTCTGTGTGTTTACTGCTGTATAGATTGATATTGATCTCTTCAAAACAACTGCAATGGATGGTGTAGCCATAAAAAATTCTTGAGGTTATAATATTGCTCATGACCCTGCTGAACCTCTTTAATGTAGATGCATCTTAGCAGATGAGAATTACATGTGTAAATCAGACATCTCTTAACAGCCTTGTTTTGAATAATGGCTGGTGAAAGTTCAGAGATCTTAATAGACCAATGCTGACACGTATTTCTAGAAAAATAGGATATTGCAGAGGGTAATTGTGTAATTAATATTCCCTCTTCTGCTTCAATACTAGGAACTTGGATTTTTCCAAAGGCCACCAGGCAATTACAGGGGATAAAGAAGGGCAGCAACGTCGGATACGGCAGCAGCGCCTGATCTTCACAGGCAAATGGATTGCTGATAACCAGCCAAGGTAATTGCAAGTACTTGTTGTTTCCCATGCTGCTGGAAGCTGAGGTGACACAGGAGCCAGTATGGAGTGTTATTTTTCTCTCTGTTCAACACAGCAGTTAGCTGTAATGTGAGCACAAGACGCTGACAGCACTCATAATATGTTCTGTGGGTCAGCATGCTATTCCTTCACAGACTGATTATGATAAGTAATGTACTTGCTTTTTAAGTATGTACTTGCTTTTTAATTCCTTGCTGTCTTTTTCAGGTTGATTCAATGTGAAAACGAGGTAGGAAAGCTCTTGTTTGTGACAGAAATCCCGGAGCTCTTACTGGAGGACCCTAGTGAAGCCAAAGAGAGTCTCGCCTTGCAGGAGGCATCCATGGCAGAGCCACTGTGTGCTGATGGGAGCCCTGGACTCAAATCAGTGCTGTCCTCTGGCAGAAGCCTGAGCAACAGCTGTGATGCAGGAGAAAAACCCATGGTCACCTTCAAAGAGAATATCAAGCCCCGGGAGATGAACAGAGAGCAGGGGCGCATCTACCCCCCAAAGGACATAGCGAGGGAGAGACGGGACTTTAGCAAAGGAATAGTAGCAAATAAGAATGATGGGAAGAAGGATAACAATAAAAGGAAGAATGAGACCAAGAAATGCGGCTTGGATAAGATGCAGGAAGCAGGAAAGCAGAATGTGGCAGTTCAGGTAAGCCTTTAGCTTGAAGGGATACTGTGCCTGAGACAGTGCCACGTTGTGTCAGGGCAGTCCCTGCTTGTGTAGAGTATGGTAGAGCTGAGGTCTTGCTGTGGGCCCTGAAGCTGCAGCTAATGCTCAATAATATAAAATATTTCTACCTCAAAGACTGGGTGATGGTGATCTTAGCATCTCTTTCCTTTTCCTTGATGCTATCTCAAAAAAGGAGAGAGGGAGAAAAGTAGTGCAATGAGAGGTGCTATAACTGTCCTAAAAAACAGATTTCTACCCATTCCACAAATAATTTAGGCCACCAAGGCAGTTCACATGTCCAGGTCCTAGTCACGCTCTTGCCATTCTGGGGTCTGTTGTGGAGGAACTGGGTACTTTGCATTTTCACTTCAGTTGACTGGTGCACATTCAACAAACTGAACATGTCACAAAAGCTCCAAATGTATATATGTGGAGTACGATGCTCTGTAGTGTGGGTGCAATCAAGTGTCTCTCTGTCAAAGTAAGGAGAGCCACTATGCTCTTAAATTGTCTGTGCTCAGGCACTTGGTCAGAATGATTTGTTTTCAAATCAGCTGCTCTTCTACCAGTTATATTTTTAGGGGCATGCTTTTTTATCTATTTATTTGAGCATTACATATAAAATACATTAAGTAAACAGTGAATTTGCTGGTTTGCCTTCCACTGAGTCATAGTAAATGAGGGAAGAGAGTATCTGGGCTGATCTGTACCTGGACAATTTGGCTGTATCTCAGTCATTCCCTGATGATGACTGGAACCATTCAATGATAGTGATGGAGATTTCTCTAGAGAAGCTGTTAGGTTCTTCACTGTTCTTGCAAGTGGAAATTACTTGCTAATGCACCTGATGTCCATTGCCTCTGTGTAAGCCCATTACTGCTGCCCAGGACAGGTCTGCAGAATAACTCTTCTTCCTCTTTGCAGCTGCTCCAAAGGCATGTGCAACTGAGGTCTTTTCCCCAGGCTAGACAAACCATCTCTTTCAATTTTTCCAGCTTGTGTTGTTTAGGAGCCTTGGATTATTCTCCCTGTTTTCCTTCTGAGGATTTGATGTTAAACATCATGGTTATGAAATGGAATGTCTGAACTGGCAGCATTATTCAGTTGGTTTTGCAGAGAACCATACCTCAGAATACAAAGAGTTTCTGTAAAGACTACAGAACACAGGGGGCAATAGTTTGTGAGTCATGGAACATGATTCTGGTATCTGAAAACCAGCATAGGTGAGTTAGAATAGCAGGTTTCTTATTTTTTTGTCAAATGGATCTGGAATGTCATTGCAGGTGTGAGCATAACTGCCAGTTTTGATCTTTGTGCCCCTGTCTTGCAAAATAAGGACTTCAGGTGGATAAAAACCTGGCAGATCTGAGGATGATGTGTAGCTTTCTGGATAGGGACAATAGCTTATTTATCAGAAATTTGCTTGATTTAGTCTTAAGATACAACAAAGCCAGGTGTAGCACAATCTGTTCTGATGTTGTCTGTTATTGTTTGTCTCTTCTTGAATAGAAATTAATTTCGGCTTTTTAACTCCAACAGCTGTATTTAGGGCAACAAGTCCAGTGAAATACCTTTTGTTTTGTATAATTTGGTGGGCTTGCTTATCCAGACCTGCTCCAGAATAGAGGGAGGGCTTGCTTTGCCCCACACTGAGAAGGCAGTGTAGGTTTCATACCAGTTGATGGACTGTTTGTGCTCTGCTTTGGCACTCCTGACAATTTCATGCTTTATTTCCTGCATAGTTCATTGCCTTCAAAAGCTTAAATGCTGCAGTTCCTACTTTGCAAAAATGTGAAGAATGTGGTACAGAAGTGATCAGTCCTGCTTTGCAGATACATGGGACACTTGCGTACTCAGGCAGGTTGTGATCTGGGTTGACTCTCTGCTCTCTAGGGAAGATAATGTTAGGAGCCAAGGAAGTTCAGTGCAGACTAACTCTAAGTGTAGCATACTCTTAAGAGGTCCCTGTGATAAAATGGTGCCTCTCCCAAGCACTGTGGAGGGCTATTGTGGGGGTAAATATTTGGTAGCATTGACACTTCTGAGGTGATGTCAAATAGAGGCAAGGAAGGAACTGAAATTTGTCTTGATTAATCAATTTTAGTAATTTATGTTTTTGTAAAGTTAACTGTAAATCATACAGGGGGCCTTTTGGAAGCCATCCTCTGGAAATGTGTCATAGCAATACTTGAGTTTTTGATGGATAGAGCTCAAGTTTTAAAATGCCATGGCAGGAAGAGTGTCTTTGAATTCTTCAACATTTCTGTAAAAGAATGCATAGTACTTGATATGGGTTATAAAAATATTTGGCTTATTGTGGAGGGAAGAGGGACAGTACAATGTAAGTTAAATATGCTGAATGTGATGGAGGGTGAAGAGATGCAGCATGAGCAAGGGCCTGCATTGTTCATGGTGCTTAGCATCAGGCAGAACCTTGAGGTGGAGTTCCCTCCAGACTTTTTCTAGTGGGAAATGAAAAATCCACCCAAATCTCACAATTTTACAAATGCAGAAAGAACCCTACACTCCCATAATTTAAATGGGGAAATTCAATTTGAAAAAGAACTCAAGAAAGGATATGAGTGCATCTATCCCTTTACTACTGTAATTTGGCAGAAAACAGCTGTCCTGTAATGCCTTTCAACTCAGCAGCACTAAATGTCTAAATGAACCCCACACAGTCATGGTGTGGGGGTTATTGTTGTTGTTTGGTTTGGATTTTTTTAATTTGATCCCTGATACAACCCTTTCTTTCACTCACCTTTGAGGCTTGGTGTCAGGTCTGCTCCTGGGCCCTTTCTGTATTGCCCGGGTTCCTTGCTTGCTGTCTTTTTCCTGCCTGCTCCATCTTGCATTCCAGGCAGTTCTGCCGAGCTGAACAGAAAGGGAAAGTAGTCTTCCCCTCTGTCTTCCTCCCCAGGAAGACCCAGACCGCGGGAGACTCAGAATAAGGTAAACATTACATTACATTCTTCTCTCTGCCTTTAACTGGTGCAGCTCTTTTAACATAACACCCCGCAGTTACACAGGAAACTGAATGAGGTGAAGCACTTCTGCTGTTTGTCTTGTATGCTCTGGGTCAAAAGAATTCCATAGTGTGGAGTTTGTGCTTATACATCACCCTATGGATTAGGCTGAGAGAGCTCCCCAGGAAGAATGTGGCAGTGTTTGTTTTTTAAGGTGCTGCAGGTAAGTAGCATAACTTAGGTTGAAGCAGTGCCCTAGGAGAAGCATAGTAGCATCTGCACTTTTTGTTTTTAAACACTGCAGGTGAGCAGCGTGGTAAGTTCCTTGGATGGTGTGAGATACTATGTCAGCTTCTCACTCTCACGCTAGAGAAGGAGCCTCTTGCATCTTCTGAGTAAATATCCTTGAGTGCTTTTGTGAGGTGAGAAGTGCCTGAGGACATGCAGGGTAATTAGCCTGAGGTCAGTGAAGAGAGCTCTGTGTTCCAAATTTCTCTCAGTTACTTAGGGAGGAGAAAATAATTGCTCAGACAATCTGAGAGTTTAATTTTTGGCTTGAGACATTATATGGTTAATGTGGAAATTTGGGACAAGTCATTTAATTTCTTCGTACTTTCTTTTGCATCAGGTGAAATCCCAGACGGAGATGAGGAAGACTCCAGTATCTGAAGCCAGGAAAACACCTGTAACTCAGACTCCAAGCCAGGCCAGCAGTTCCCAGTTCATCCCTATTCACCACCCAGGAGCCTTCCCTCCCCTTCCTAGCCGGCCAGGTAATTTGCATGATTTTTTTTTAAAAGTGTAATTTATTGTTGACTGAAGAAAATCCTGTAATAGTGGTTGGTACAGCCTCTGGAAGGTAGGGGCTCTGTTAAAGAACATGAATTTTCCGGTTGAACATCTTATCAAGTAATAAAAAGGGGCTTAGCAGAATGAAAATGAGATAAATAAGATTCCTTATGCTTTGGAATCGAGGTTTGTCATGAAATCTGCCACCTGCCTTCTGGTTTAGTGGGTGTGAGATAAAGGAACTTCACGCTAGGCCCTTCCTGTAGTCTGAACATGACAAAGCTTTCTGCTAGCACTGCTTCTGAAGCATTCCCTGTGCTTCAGACTCCATTACAAAAGATCAGTCACACTGCTTGCTTTACAACTCGCTTTCTTTTCTAGTGGTGCTCATGTTTGAAGCTGTAGTTTGTGTGGTCTTACTTGTTGCTGTTGCTGCTGTGTGTGTCCCATTTTGCTGTGGAGTCTGTCATACCTTGCTATCCATGTTTGCTCTTGGAATGACTGGAAGCTGTGTCTTCCCTGCACGTGTTACATGAAGCTCCTCAATATAAGACAGATGGGCATATTCCCTGTCCCAAAGTCAGCATAAAATCTGACCTGTGAGAGACAGAATTAAAGCTTGCCCTCCAAACCTGGCTTTTCAGTGTAAACTACAGGGGAGGAATTGATCTTACAGATATGAGGATTTGTTTGGTTACCATCTGTCTCTCTAAATTGATCCAGAGACTGGTGATCCTCTGAGAGAAGGCAGTACACTTACTGTATTGATTGCTTCTGTTTGTTCCTGCAGAAGTTTAGTTCCTGAAAATGTGTTTGAAGGGGAGGAAATTTTGGGGGTAAAGCATCAAAAACCCAAGAACAATGACGGGAATAGGTAGTGGGGATTAGAAAAAGCAGGGAGATTGGGGGGCAGGGAACACAGGGATGTGGAAGCTTATGACCCTCAGATACTGCCATGCTGACCGCTATCAGTCCCTGGAATATTGCAAGAAAACTCCAAAACAAACTTGGAATTCTTGTGTGATAGCCATGCACGTGCCAAGGTGAGGAATGATGTTGTAGTGCATGTGTGCAGACTGGTGCCTCCTTTCCTAAATGAACAGAATAGGAAGAGAAACCCCCACTAAAAGTTTTCTTTGGTGGAGGGAGTTGTATGCTCTGTCAAATTGTGTAAAGATGCGTTTTTTTATCTTTCCCAGGATTTCCTCCTCCAACTTATGTTGTCCCCCCTCCTGTGGCTTTCTCCATGAGCACGGGGTACACCTTCCCAGGTGGTGTTTCTGTCCCAGGAACCTTCCTCCAGCCCACAGCTCACTCGCCTGCAGGAAACCAGGTGCAAGGTGGGAAACAGTCCCACATTCCTTACAGCCAGCAACGGCCCTCTGGACCAGGGCCAATGACCCAGGGACCTCAGCAAACACCACCTCCTTCCCAGCAACCCCTCTCATCTTTACCAGCTCAGGCAACAGCACAGTCCGCAAGCCAGTTACAGGTCCAAGCTCTGGCCCAGCAGCAGCAGCAGTCCCCCACGAAAGCTGTGCAGGGCCTGGGGAAGAGCCCGCCACACCACTCTGGATTCCAGCAGGTAAACTTGGCCTGTGCTGTATGCTGGGCTTTATTTAAAAATAAGTGGCAATGTTCAAGACTTGTCTTCCTGGATTACTTTTCAAAATTGTCATTAAAGAATTTTTTGATTGTGAACTTCTGGGCAAATTTGAAAATGAGCTGAAGTTTAGTGGGTGCGAACATGTGATGCTGTAACTGAAAGGAAGGTATGTACTGGAATGGAATGTGTTTTCTGTCATCTGTTTGCTCTGTGTTTCTCATACAGACAAGGTATGGAGGTGGTATGTCTGTCCCAGGCCTTTCTAGTTTCCTTGTGTGAGTGATGAGGACTGAGTGTGAACCTCCACCTGCACTCTCCTTTTGGCTAACTGGTTGCAGTGTCAGTTCCCTTACAGCTCTTAGTTCCTTTGCTCACCTTGTGCTGGAGAAAATCTCCCTTCTGGCAAATCTGGACCCAATGGTGAGACCCTGCTTGTGTTCTGGGCAGCAAAATGCTGGCTCAGTACCTTACTAAAGGTTTAGTTTGTAGGCTTTTGGGTTAAAAGGTACTGGATAGAATAAGGATTATACTTGGCTGTTGTTTTAAAGCTTGACTAGAGAGCATTAGATGCCTATGGAAATGGCTTTTGATGAATAACACAGACATTCCACAAACATTCTGATTTACTATCATGCATGAGCCAGGCTGACAGCTTGGATGGAGTTAGGTATTCAGGTAACATGAATTGTTCCTCCCTGCTGGTGAAATCCTGTGTCTCTGCCTCAGTATCCACAGACAGACTCGTCGAAGCAGCTCTGGAACCCCCCTCAAGTCCAAGGCTCCCTGGGGAAGATCATGTCTGTAAAGCAGCCCTATTACCTGCAGGCCCAGGACCCTCTCAAACTCTTTGAACAGTCATTACAGCCTCCTGTGATGCAACAGCAACCTCTGGAGAAAAAAATGAAGCCTTTCCCAATGGAGCCATATAACCAGAACCCCTCAGAAGTCAAGGTGCCAGATTATTACTGGGACTCTTCCTACGGCATGACGGACAACAGGGTGATGACCCAGCAGTCGAGCATGGACCGCAGGGGGAAGCGGCAGGGAGTCTTCCGCTCCGAGCAGGATGCTGTCTCCAGGATGACCTTTGAGGTAAGACCTGTGCTGCAAGTGGGGAAAACGGAAGCTCTGGTATTCCTGGCAACTCTTGGCATTTCCTTGTTTCAGGAATGCCCTGTGGTCCCAAGTAGGTCAATGTAAACTTATTTAGAAGAGACCTGAGCGTCAGTACCTGGGGTTCCAGGACAAAGTAATGAATTCCCCATTTTAGTAGGCTGTGTGTAGTATGAGTCTCTTGAAGATTTGGTTTCAAGTAGATGTAAGTCTTGTTCAGTATGGATGCGACATCCATGCCTGTGCTGTGTCTGCCAGGTTGAGAAACATGGCAGCTGATAGTTTTGGGGAAGATTCTGGTCTGCAACTAGTGAAAACCGTAAAAGTCGCCCAAATAATTGCAGTTGAATTATTGCACGTTAGGTGAACTCCTAAACTGCTATAGTGAATTGAATGGCTGAGGCTGCAATAGACTGAGCAATCAAGGATGGTAGCAGTGGTCTTGTCTTGGAATTTTTTGTTTGTTCCTGAAAATCCCACCACGCTGAGAGAGCTAAATGGCTTCCTTAGCTCCCAGTTGCAATAAATGGAATACTTTACTTCTGTTCATGTAATCATGCTTCATGTTGGTGTTTATAAACCCACCAGTCTCTGTTATTTATTAACAGTGCTGGAGTCATCTGTGAGTGCTTTGGTGATGTTTATGAGGAGGCTTAAACAGAGGCCTTTTAAACCTTTGGTTGGGTGTGCCTCTGTAAATGCACTCAGGACATGGAGAAGGTCAGGTGATATCACTTGGCTCATCCTTCCGAGAGAAAAGCCAGACAATGTACAGGTGTACAATGTACAGACAATGTACAGTACTACCCTGCTGTCAGGTTGTGGTTTTCAGATGGAGACAGGGTCAAAGCCTGGTCTTCTTTCCTAAAAGGGAAACCTTGTCAAGGTGCCAGCACGTTGTGCTACAGAAAGAAGTGCTGTGCCTGTGATGCTTGTGCTTTAAGCATCCCTCACAAAAGTAAAGATGTGCAGTCTGACCAGCACTGAGCAGATTTTACTGGTCCAGGGGGTGATCAGCTGTGCATTGGCATATCACCAGTGGAAATAAGTCTCATGGGATTTAAACTCCACAAGCAGAGAAAAGATGATGCAAACATAATTCTGCTTGAAACCTAAATTACTCACAGGTCAGCTGTAGAAGAATGATTATAAGTTTTTGTTTGTTGCACATGGAAGCAGGCTCCGTGTGTGGCACGGGTGCAAGGGGAAGCACACGCTCTGCTGGTGGAAGCTCCCTGCTGTCACTCTGCTGCGTGGTCCTGTCCCCGTGCGCGTTTGGCCGCGTGGCTGGCGGTTGTGTCTGCTCAGAGTTCTCAGTGTGTGCCTCAGCACCATTCTCACCTCGCCCTCTGCATGCTGCTTTCTGCCTTCCTCTTGCTGTTCTCTCTCCCGCTCTGGCTGTTCTTTCTGCCTTCTGTTGTCTCACTGTGCTCATTTCTGTCACTAGGACCCCAAGAGCTCCCCTCTGCTTCCTCCGGACCTGTTAAAGAGTCTGGCTGCCTTGGAGGAGGAGGAAGAGCTGATTTTCTCTAATCCTCCTGATCTTTACCCAGCTCTGCTGGGGCCTCTCGCCTCTCTTCCTGGACGAAGCCTCTTTGTATGTATTTGATGCAATACTGCTGCTTCTCACTCTTAACTGGCATCTCTTTCTTCTGTGAAATTATAGGAAATGTGAAATTCCTTTCTCTCCCCCATACCTCCTGTCTACTTTCCTGCCTCACCTTTGAGCTAGTTTTCACAGGGTTGAAAACTACAGCTTTTAGGCTGAATCCAGGCCTGCTAATCTGTTCAGAAATCAGAGTAACTGTGGGGTATTTGTAAGTACAGTCCACAGGTGTTGATGCATCATGATGCATCATTTAATGCACTTGCTCTTCTGCAGTTGTATGGGTTTAGTAATAAAGAGTGGGGGGGCACTGATAGGGCTGTAGGGAGTCATCAGAACCAGGGTGTAGTGACAGGAAAAGGGGGAATGGCTTCAAACTGACAGAGGATAGGTTTAGGTGAGATACTAGAAAGAAATTTTTCTCTGTGAGGTTGGGGAGAAGCTATGGCTGCCCCATTCCTGGAAGTGTCCAAGGCCAAGCTGGAAGGGGCTTGGAGCAACCAGGGATAGTGGAAAGTGTTCCTCGGCAGCGGGGTGGAATAAGATGAGTTTTGAGGTCCCTTCCAACCTAAGCCATTCTGCAATTCTGTGATATGATTCTGTGATTATAATCTGCACATAAAAATTCCCTAGAGGCAGGGGGATGCTGCCCTATGCAATACAGAAGTGATTCTTAAAAAAGAAGGATGGCTTTGGAAGAGAATAGCAATTAACTGGATAAATACACAATAATTCTTATAGAAATACAGTCATTTTTGACAGAGGGGGTTTTTTTCTACCTTTTTTTGTATTAAAACCTTCCTAGTTCACTAGCTGGGGGGTCTCAGAGCTGTTGAATTTTTAAATTGCCTCTGAAAGTGCAGCATGCCTTTCTACTATGGCTACAAGCATGTTCGTTAAATCATACTCATTCAGATCAGTAGCTGTAACAAAGAATTATTTGGGACTACTCAAAATCTCTGATTAAGTCTCTTCCTCATTTATTTTACCTGCCATCCCAAGGAGCCAGTTGCAAAAGACACTCATTTCTGTCTCATTAGATAACTTTGCTAAGAAACTAATCGCTGCTGCTTTAGCA
Organism: Onychostruthus taczanowskii; assembly: GCF_017590055.1. Lineage (NCBI taxonomy): Eukaryota > Metazoa > Chordata > Aves > Passeriformes > Passeridae > Onychostruthus > Onychostruthus taczanowskii. Next base: position 3,986,978 of record NW_024504233.1, read on the forward strand.
GCTTCCTTTGAAGCTCCTGCTGTTGTGTCTGCTGACAAATGGAAGGAAATCGTTCGCTGTGCAAGCCGTGTGGATATGCAGAGTGGGAATTTTGTCTGTCTTTAAAAACCTGCTTTCAAAGTAATGAGCTGTCACTTTGAAAATCTAACAAGCTAGGGGCTGCTTGCCAAGAAAATGAGGCTGTTTGTCTTAAGTTTACGGGATGAAAGCAAAAATATTCCAGGTACTGTGGCTGGGTTAAAGACACAGAGATGCTAGTTCTGGTTTTTGTGGTTTGAATAATAAATTTTTAAAACATTTGACATGCTGAGCCAGTGAGAGTGCAAGAGGGGGTTTATTTGTAAATAGGCTACAGCTTTTATTTTGGTTCACACACATTTTTACTTACAGTTTTACTAATTCTATGGCTTGGTGATGCAGATCCTAGATTTGGTGATGTTCATTGTCTACCAGCCAAGCTTGGTAATTTTTCTTTGGCTTCTGTCAGTGATAACTTAGGTATTTTTCCTCTGAATAGGCTCATTTCAGAGACACTGTTTTTCACTCCTTAATCATAGTAAGAACCAAACAGACGAGAAACATTATGCTGGAAATAACTGTGTGAGAGGGAGGTGGCATAGATGGTGGAAAAAAGGTCATGGTCAGTAATATCTTTACATGGAAGTAAAAAGTCCAGGGCAGTTTTGGAGCCTTTCTTTTAAACATTTGGGTTGGATTTTTTTTCCTTCCTGTCTACAAGTAATTTATAATAGAAATGAGAGAGTGCTAAATGATGCTTGGACTACTAAACCTAATTTAAAAAGCACTTAGCTGCTCTCGCTGTCTTCAGAACATCTCTACAGCCCGGATGCTCTTAGAACTGAAAAAATACTCTGTCAGTAGCCACAAACAAGAGTCTAATCCTGTTTGAAGGAGTCCTTGTGTCACTGGGAGGGATCCTGTCTCACCTGTACAAGTTTTTACACAACCATAAGGTATTTTTGGCAGGAGTCTCCCCTTTAGATGTATCAGAATATTAGACTTTGCATTTGAAAACCTGTTCTGGGTCTGAGACTCTCAGCTGTCATGTTTGTTGATTTGTAGATTATTAATTGCAGGTAGTGGGAAAACTACTGATTTTTTGCACTTGTTGGCTTGCCTCCCCTGTCCTCCAAGGTGCTGGAGCTAAAATGGAGCTAGAAGACAAGTTGTAAATGTGACCAAAACCACTTTGGCAGTTTCTGATTACGCACTTTCCTCCTGGTCCCTACACTGAGCACTAACTGTACTTTTCCCCTTTTCGGTTTCTGAAGAAGTCCCTGCTGGAAAAACCATCAGAGCTGATGTCTCAGTCGTCATCTTTCCTGTCCCTTAGTGGCTTTTCTCTAAATCAGGTGAGTGAGAACCAGAGTCCAACACCTTTTGCTGTTTCAGCTTGTGGTTAAAACAGTGGAAAACGTGAAAGAAATCCACATTGATGTGTAATTCCACTCTGTATCAACCCTTTATCAGTTTTCTTCCCAAATTCATCTTAGCTGTATCTCTGCAGGTGTACTCTTGAATCTTGCTGTGTTCAGGGGCCCTTTGCTCTTAGTGAAGTCATGAAATTGACTGAAAAAGTGCATCTCAGGGTGCTATGGCGTGTAGGTTTTTATTTCCAGAGCAATGGATTACATGTTCTTTTCCAGAGAATTGAGCAGGGTCTTGATAGAACTTTTTCTGAGTACTGAGAATCTGAAGATTTTGTGAAGTCTTTGCAGTCCAGCCAGGAGAAAGAACTCTGTCCTGATTCAGAATGTGATGCACTTAATGTTAAATTAAATGGTCAGAGAAGATGGGGCTGGGAAGTGAAAAAGGAATTAGGAAATATTTTGAACTGTAATTGTTTCCTTTGTACAGTCTCAGTGTTTGAAATAAGCTTAACTCATAAACTTATATTGTTTGGGTTTTTTTCAGGAAAGATATCCAAACAACAGCATGTTCAATGAGGTGTATGGAAAAAACATCAATACCAGCACAAAAACAGAAGTTACCCCTTCAGTTGCCCATCAGGAGACTTCACTCTATTCTCTCTTTGAAGGGACTCCGTGGTCTCCATCCCTTCCAGCCAGCTCAGGTAATCCTGGTACGGCATTTCTTGTGTCTAGTGGTTTAAGAGGATTTGGGTTAATTCTAAACCAACTGCAAGTTATATGTAACTGGAAATTTAAAAAAAAAAAAAACCACCCCCGAGCTTGCTTGGCAAGGTCTCTGTAGGTTTCTGTTTTACTTTATATATCTGCAGAAATATGAGGGGATTTTGTCATTAATACAGTGTAAGAACCTGGATTTTAATTTAAGTAGTTGAGCAGGATAAATGTTGTAGGAGGTGATAAATCCTGAAATCTCTTTAACTTGGTTTTCTGACAAGTAGTGCTTTAACTCAGACATCCATATACTTTGCATTGCTTTTTTTTTGGAAAAAGCAGGAACTGGATTGCATAATGCAGATATGTGAAAAAGAAACTGTATGAGGGAAGAGTGGAAAATACAACAGTAGTGGGTTTTGTTGTGTTTGGTTTTTTTAACTGTTAAGCAGCCCATAAAGCAAACCAGCTTCTTTGTTAGTAATTATCTTAAGGGCATAAACCATAACTAATTTGTCATAATTTTATTCTCACTAAAAATCCAGAAGAGTGTGAGAGAGGAGTTAGTTAAATCTAAGAAAAGAGTGGATTTAAAATAATATCTGCACTGGATGAGATCTTTGGTGGGACTTGTGCAACTAACCAGGAAAAGCTGTTGTGGGTGAAATGGAGAGAGTTGCAAAGTGCTTTTATTCTAGCAGGATTTTTGGCTCACATGCCTTCAACTCCCTCTCCCTTCACCTCTTCATTTGTTCTGTTCTGTGGACAGCCTGCTTCGTGCTCCCTCTCCTCTTTTGCTCACTATTGGGTTCTGGTCTGAATTGTTTTAAGACTCACATAAGTGTAAAATATTCTCAGACCTGGGAGTTGAAGTTGTAAACTTGCAAACTCCTCAAGGTCTAATCTAATTTTTCTATTGTTTGTCAAGCTTGGAGACAGTTATTCTTTTAATTTGAGACAAGTTCTTCAAGAGACACGGGGAAAACTGGCTTTGCATAGCAAGACCACATGAGGTGTCCTGGGTTTTGTTTTTCTTGTAAGCATTAAACACAGTCATTCTGTTCTTGTAAATTTTTCACTCAGAATTTAGGAATTAGCATTACACTCATGTAAGGGAGGGAATAAAAACCAACCTTCAGCACTGTAGCAAACTGAGTGATGGCGGAATTTGCAGCAGCACTAAGAAATTCAAAACTGGGAGGCTCTTGCTGTCTGCTGACCTTTTTTCCTCTTCCCTTGCATTCCCTAGATCATTCAACACCAGCCAGCCAGTCTCCTCACTCCTCCAACCCCAGCAGCTTGCCAAGCTCCCCTCCAACCCATAACCACAATTCTGTTCCTTTCTCCAACTTTGGACCCATTGGGACTCCAGACAACAGAGACCGGAGAGTCGCAGACCGCTGGAAAACAGATAAGCCAGGCAAGTGCTGGGTTCCAGGTTAGCATGGAGCTAGACTCCATCATCTGATGATGCTTGTTTTGCCCTGGTTTTGCCATCTCACTTTGAACTTGTCTTTCTGCCATTTTAGCAATGGGAGGGTTTGGTCTGGACTATCTCCCAACAACATCATCATCCTCTTCGGAGAGCAGCTGGCACCAGTCCAGTGCTCCCAGTGGTACCTGGGCAGTCCAAGGCCCTCCTGCCATGGAGGACTCCTCAGCTGTGCTTATGGAGAGCCTGAAGGTGGGTTTGGCTGGGGCTGTGCTTAGGGATGGGTCTGCAGGCTGGAGGATCAAGTGATGGGCATTAGCCTGTTGGAAGTGTCAGAGTTCAGTGCCAGAAGCCCAGAATTGGAAGCCCAGAGTTTTTCCTGCAGATTCACTTACACGAGGCAGTGTGGGAGGTGTCGCCAATGCAGGAAGATGTCACAAATTTACAGTTCTTCCTGGTTTTGTGATGTTGTGGAACAAACCCAGGCTGGCAGAACTGGAAGAAATTCTAACATTAGCTTTGACTAGTCTAAAATTAGTACTAGTTAATGTGGGATGAATTTTTATGGTAATGAGGGTTCTGGAGGAGGATAAAATTCTTCCAGGGAGCCTCTTTTTAGAAGGTCTTCTTTGAACCTGGTTAACTTTTGTGATAAGCCAGGTATGAGTGATAAAGAGGGAGCATACACAACATGGTGTCTGCTTTCCCATCTGGCAGAGGGGCTGTGTAATGCAAGGAGGTGCTAGTGTTGGCTGTTTGTTTTTAGTCCATCTGGTCCAGTTCCATGATGCACCCCGGCCCCTCGGCCCTGGAGCAGCTGTTGATGCAGCAGAAGCAGAAGCAGCAGCGCGGACAAGGTGCCATGAATCCGCCGCATTGAGACACAGGAGGCAACCCTTGCAACGACGGCTCCATAAACCATGGCATGTTGGGTCTGTGGGACTGGCACACACAGTCCTGTGCAGGTGGCAGCCCTCTCTTCTGTTCCTTGCTGTCAGGAGGGCGTAAGTGCTCCACCAACCCACTGAGTGTGCACAAAACGTCTGCAGTGCAAGCAAACAACATCAGGAACTCTCCCATCCCCCGGGCCCTTCGGAGGAGAGAGGAACTGCTGTTTGGCTCACTCAGTAACCCAATATCACCGCCTCTCACCTTCTCCATTGTGCATGTCCCCAGCCACATGGGAAGTAAAAGCTGAGAGCAAAGGGCAGATGGGAGAAGCCAGTGAGAACTTCTCAATCCTTTTCCTCTCTTTGGGGAGATACAATAGGAATCCATTAATGATTGCTTCGCTGACTGAGAATGTAGTTGAAATTACTCGTAAACATCTTTATTACTATCTCAGTAGTAAGATCACACTGAATTCTGTACACAGACGTGCTTCATAGTCAGTGTGTAGCAATGAAAGCCCCAGTTGCTGCTCCAGTCACAGTGGGTGGTGATGAGGTGGGGCTCTGTATCCCAGACTAGCAAAGGAGTTTCATGAAATAGAGTCTGGCACTTGGCACTGCTTCACCCGAAGGCTTTGGGTGGGTTAGAGACTCCAGCATGAAATGTCCTTCTCTCAATAGGTGTTTGAGCTATAAGGGGTGACATGGGGCCTCGCAGCACTTTGCTGATAAGCAAGTTAACTGCTATGGGGTTTTAAATTAATGTGTGATTCCTGTACATTTTACTGTAGCATAGTGGCTAGCCCCACAAAGGGCAGGCTAGTCTGTGCATTCACAGCCTGACTCATTTTAATAGGTAGGTAGAAGGCTTTCAATGGGGTTTTTTTTTGTTTTGTTTCGGTTTGGTTTTGTTTTTTCTCTTTCCATCCTCCCATCTTCGCTGAACGCTCGTAGTTTCATTACCATGGCAGAAAATAATCAGGGGTCCAGCAGGGCTGGGTGAATCCGACAGCCAGCCCAGACAGCATGGGGCATCCGCACGCCCGGAGAGGCACAGGTCAGCCTGCAGAAACCTGTCCCAGCTGCAGCCCCAGGCTTTCAGTGCCAGAAACAAATCCAAGGCACCCATGGACACACGGAAACAGCACAGTGCTGTTCATAGATGAAAAGGTGCAGAAGGGAAAAGGAAAAAAAAAAAACGTTTTATTTGCTATTTATTAGGGGGAAGGAAGACTGGAAGTTTTGTTAAAGAAAAGGACAGCGTTTTTGTTAGATTTCCCAGGGAAGTTACAGAAACAGACTCAATGTCCATTTGCTGTTTTTAGCAGTAGGGGTTTGTGTGATGATTCAGGATCTCTGGGCTAGAATTCAGCTGCAGAACAAAGCACATGCAGGAGCCGAAGTGACGCTGGAGTCTGGGCAGCCCCAGAGAATACAAAAAGGGAAGGCGGAGGAGACCCAATACCCTCGGGGGTGCGAGCAGCTCCCTACGAGCTCCACCTGAGCAACATCACTGTTCTGTGTTGCATTTCAAAGCTGTATTTCCTTTAACAAGTCCAAAAAGTGAAGTTCCCACCTGGTGGTAATCCAGCCCACCCTGTGTGTCCCCTCCAGCCGTCCCGCTGTGTGTCCAAGCTGTGTGCCCAGGCAGCTGCGGCATTCCCGTGTCCGCACCGTCACTGACTCTTGCACCCCAGACGAGCTAACCAGGAGCACCATCTCACTCCCGGCCAGGTCCCGCTGCACCGTTCCACTTGTGCATGAGCACCCGGCCTCGGGGATGCGTCTGACCCCGCCTGCCCTCCAGCACCTGGAGGAGCAAGGCAAGGGGCCCCCAACAGAAACTGGTTTGTGTTGTAAGCTTTTTTTGTGTTTTCTGTCTGTCTGTGCAAGAACTGCAGCTGCCGAAATCAGCTTTGCCTTTAATTAAACCATGTTCTCTCCATCCAGGTCTGTGAGTAGCATTTATTTCCTGTGTGACTTGGCTTCAGGCCTTTAAAAATGCATTATGTTTCTGTAGAAGCCAGAAGAATGTTTGAAGTTGATTTTTTTTTTTTTTTTTTTAAGTTTGAAACAGACCTAAATGAATCACGGCGATTCTGGCTTGGGCTTGGTACAGATAATTTGGTTGTGGTTTTGTGCTGCCTGTGCAGTGTGTTTTACATACTGAATTAAATATGTAGGATGGGAGCAGCTTGCAAAGCTCCTCCCTAGTTGCAGACTCATCCTGGTTCAGCCTGTGCAGATGGGGGGCACAGATCCTTCTGCCAATGACTTGCCTGCAGACCAGGGTGTTCACTGTTTCCATGCTTCCGGGTATGTGACAGAAAATTCCAGAGGTGTTCTTCTTTTGAAATTACAGGTGTTTATTGTCTCCAGAATAAGTTCCTTTAAAAAGAAATGTAATATATAGGTTAATGGGGCAGTGAGGTTTTCTGGACTTGTGTGATAGAATCCAGAGTGCGGAAACCCCTGCCCCCCTTTGTACCTTTGGAGTAAAGCTCTGGGATTCCAGGCTCTGTCTTTCAAAGTCACTGTATCTTCTGACTGATCAGGAAAGACTTCGATGCATGGGTCCAGTGCTGAAGAAAATGTGTCTGCTTTTATTGGCAGGAGTTTTAAAGTCCCTGTAAATTTGAATTGTGAGTTGGAGCAGGGTGAGCCTCTGTGGTGTCTTCTAAGTTCCTGGGGTTGGCACTAATGTTTAAGGAAGCAAGTGCTTCTCTGGTCTGTGCTTCCTGAACTTGCTTCCCCTTCGGGATCTCCTGGCAGGGCTGTAAATGCAGGTTGCACCACCCTCCTGTGGGTGTTCCCAGCTTCTGGCATGTCTGTATATAAGCTTTTTTAAGGATGGGGGAACATGGCTAGTCTCTTGGCAAGCACAGGATTTAGGGATGAATGTATCCCTAACAGGAATTAACAACTTCTTAACAAGTTCCTTTTTAAGAGAGCAACGCAAAAGGTAAGAGAAAATAGAAAGCTTTTAATACAAGTAGCAATAACATTTAAAGTTCATTTTCAGATGCAGGGATTCATATGCAGACTACATAATGGCAACAGTTGAATTCTTAATTTCTCTCCACAACTTCAAGCTCTTCTGAGATCACTTCTCTGGGTGTTCAGTGTTGGGCTGTTGAACGAATGCAGATGGGAAGATGCCAGTCCTCCCCTTGCACTGGCCTTCGAACCAGTCTTCATTCACTGGAAGAGAAAATTGACACAGTTCTTATGACCCTGGGAATGTGCAGGAGCATAATGTGCTGCAGACAAGCTAAGATCATGTTTTATGGTGTTTCTGCTGATAAAACTTGGAGCAGTGCTAGACCCAGCAGGGAGTGGAATGTGGAGAAAAGGGAGGAATGAGGAAGAGAGTAAAGTGGTAAGGTAAGAAGGAATATCACATCGGGGTGGGAAATTGGATCAAAATAGAGACCAGGGGGCTTGGAAACTGCCTTGAGTGGAAACAAAGTGAGTGTGGAGAGTGAGGAAATGATCTGATACTTGGTCTGTCCTCTTCAGGATACATCTGGAGTGTTTTGTCAGCTATTTCTCATGTTCACATAAAAACCCTAAAACAACCCCCTCAAAACCCCTTACCCTGGGTTAAGTAAAGCCTAGGAGCTCTGGCAGTTTTGCTGTGGGGGAAATAAATGAGGCAAGAACCAGCTTTGTACTGGTAAATATTTAGCTCAGCAGTGAAGGGGAAGGTAGGAATTTGGGGTGGAGGGGGTCATCAGTATTGCGTGGTACAAAATCTAACCTGTCAAAGGTTAGATGGGGGACTGATTGTGTACTGCTGCCAAAGCCTGCCAGCCACCACAAATTAGTGACATCACTACAGATAGGGAAATATAAGGGGGTTTGGCCTTTAAAACTTATTCCTGATGTCTTGATTTCACTCAGAGGCTCAAATGAGATGAGGAATGTGCCCTGTGTATACAATTCTTCATTGATCTTCCTGAGATTTAGTCTGTATTTAAGTCTCAATTCCCTTAGAAACACTAAGGACTAATATTGAGCGACTAATGAAAGATTGTACTCTTAACAAGAAAAGCAGATGAAAAAAGGTTCCAGGTGGAAGGAATGGGAGTGAGAGCCTGCTCCCATTGTGGGGATGGCAGCTAAAATGAGGCATCTCCTTGAAAGAATCCACTGTGATCAATAAGCTTAAATACAGCTCAAGTGTTAACTCCTGTCTTAGGTGTTTGGGAGGGCTGTGGTGGAAATGGGAGTGATGAAAATATGTTGGAAGAGGTGTAACAGGGATGTTTGAATCCCAAGGGAATCCCAAGGCAGAGATGGAGGGGCTCTGCTGCTGCCACACCATCCTCCCTCTCACCAGAGCTGGGGGTCCCTCCCCTCTCCTGTCCCAGGAGGAGCACAATTACCTTTGGATAAAACAAGGATCATGTCTCCTGCCTGAAACTCCAGGTCTTCAGGTTGGGTGGCTTCGTAACTGTACTGAGCTACAACATGGTTCGGTCCCATCTCCCCAGGCGTTGTCTCCTGCAGTGACTCCTCTGGTTTGCTGTCTGGTACAAACCCCTCTCCCTAGGCAGGAGACAAGCTGGTGAGGACACAGCCTCTTGCTTTTCTTTCTCTGTAGCAAGGCAAGAGAGATGAGCTCTGCTCCTCTCCACTCTTTGCTCCTCTGCCTTTCATGAGGTTGCTGGCTTCTCTTGAAAGCCACAAACCTGTTCTTGTGGCAAGGAAAACAAAAGCAGGAGGGAAGAGAAGGCGGCTGCCGCCTGTAGCTGTCACTGACCTCTGTGCCATTGCACCAGACTGTCAGGCAGTTGTCCTTGCTCTGGCTCCAGGCTGCCTCCACATTCTCTGCACTCAGAATCACCAGCTCCTGGCCCTCCACAGGCTTGTACCTGGCGTGCAGGGAATGCAGGTGAGGAGTGCTGGAACACAGCCCTGGCTCTTGGGCTGGCAGTGCCTCACCTCAGCTCCGTGTGCTCGGGCTGCAGCTCCAGCTTCCTGCAAACCAGCTCCAGGAGCTCCCTGTAGGAGAGGCTTCGATCCACTCTCAGGGCCACTGTGAATTTGTAATGCACCTTGAGGACAGTTGGTTCAGCCTCCTGCAGGCAGGAAATGGGATGTCAGCTTGTGTGGCTTGGCAAGCACAGGGATGTGGAAACTGTGGTTGCCTGAATTAGATTGCGCCTCCCAAGCTGTGCTTGGACATCGGCTGGTTGGCAGACCCAGGCTTGCCCCAGGAGAGAGCTCAGTAATAGATTAGGGACTTGGCACCAAATAGTGGCTTTGGGGTGATCAAATCAGAGCTGTGTCCACCCTCCAAGCCCCTCTTTTTCTTTTTTTTTTCTTAGTTGGAATTGCTGTATTTTCCCATCTCTTCCCAGTTTCCCAGTATGACCTTCTGATGTGCTGACCCTACCCAGGAGCATGTGCGTTCCAGTCAAGCTCTCTCCTATTTCTCCCTTCTCAAGTGCCTCAGGTTGACTAAGATGAGAGTCATCCAGTGGTCCCCTCACCTGGGGCCTGGATAACTCCCAAAAAGCAGCCCTAAGTCTCCTGGTAAATGCAGGTCTGTATGAGCAGCAGGACCTCGGCTCTGCGCTCGCAGGACGTTACCTTTGCTGTGTCTCTTGGCTGCGCCACGGTAGCAGGAACATAGTCTGGGGAGGAGGAGGAAAAAGGTGGCTCAGGAGGTGGGATGGGATAAACATTGTCTAAACACACAGCCAGACCTCATGCGGTCCATCATGATCTCCAGCAACACCAACCAGCCCTGGAGCCTGCAGCGGTCCCTGGAATGGATACGGCATCTGCCACAGGCGTTCTGTAAGATCTAGGTACAACCACTGAGCAGAGGCTTTGGCTCTGTGCCTCCCTCTTGCAGGGATGGGAGCATGAGGGGTGGGATGTCTTTCATGGGTGGATTCAAAACAGATAAACATGGAACTGCTGGTTTTAGTGCCTTTGCTCTTCTGATCTTCCTAGGTCCTTCCTCAAAACCAAAGGCAGTCCCTGTCCTTCAGTGGGGCTGTAAAGCTAAATTCAGGCCTCCAGGCTGGATTAGTGGGATTAGATCCCACTAATCTAATAGATTAGTGAGATCTGTTAGATCCCACTAATAGATCTGAGATGGCTTTTGGTGCCATAAAGATGATCATTGGGGTTCTTCTCCATGAGGTGTTTGTCCTTAATTCCATGAGCCACAGCCTTCTTCTGTGTCAGCTCTACCCGTGGACTCTCTACAAGGCTGCTCTGTTGGGGACATGAGCTTGGAATGGCTCTGGGTAGCACCAGCCAGGAATCCCTTTCATACAGCTCCTTTAAGCTGAAGGAATTCATACAGCTCCTTTAAGCCTAGCTTAGCTCACAGCAGCACTGAAACTATCATGGATGCCCTGCTTGAAGGAGAAGTCTATAAGGAATCCTTTACTCCAAGCTGGTCCTTATCCCATTCCTACCCCCAGGCCCTTCTTCTCATTACTCACTGTGCTGATTAAAAGCACAGAGGGACTTACTTTCCTCAGGGACCCCACAGACACTATTTTACTCCATCCTCAGCACTGCAGTTGCTGTCTCTGCCTCCTGTTGTAATGTCTCCCAGTCCTTGACTTCAAACGGGGCCAGGAATGAGACAGAGGTGAGCCCTAGCCCTGCTCTCAGAGGGTGAGGACGTGGCCTCTCAGCTGCTGTGGGTGATGTCGCCCCATGCTCCCCACACTGACCTGGCGCCAGCCGCCGCGGCTTCTCCGGCACAGCGGAGGTGGGTGGCTCGGAGATCTCCATTTCCACAGGGGTTTCTTCCTTTGGCACGGGAAGAACATAGTGCTGTCAATCCCACCCTCCCCTCCAACCTGCTTTTCCCAGTCTGGGGTCTTGAACAGGGGAGGGGTGACTTAGCTATATCCATTATCTCCCCAGCATTGCCAACCACTGCTAGGGTGCCACCAACACAGATTTTTCAGAGCTCTGAGCTCACAGTAAGGTGACCATACACCAGAAGAACCAACCCAAGCATCATGAGGGGGAGGGAGTCACATATATGGGTCCTACTGGGAGGAAGGTGTTAGGTGAATATTTCGAGATCTCCCCTGCCCAGGACACCATTTCCTCCTGGGCTGCCTCACCTGGATATGCAGCTTATTCTGGAGCTCCACGGGCTCGAGGAAGTTGCAGGGGACAATCCCTTTCTGCAGGGGGAGGAGAGATGAGTAGTGATTGCTTGGCAAGAAGGCAACCCACTGCTGGAGGACACAACTGGGTGTGTCCTCACCCTCCCCTGCAACCAGGAGGGTTCCTAGGCTTGAAGTTTAGTTTCTGCAGGTTAGGTGGATTTAACTGAACCCCATGGCCTAAGCCAGGGTGGACATAAAACACTTCAGTCAGAAATTTACTTAATTACTGTTGGCAGGCCTCTGCAGAATCTCAACCATAATCTGTCTGCCCCTCCTGTCCAGCACACTCCTGGTATACCTTTCCATTGAACATCACTGTAGCCCAGTTGTCCTTCTCTTTCTTCAGGACAAAGACAATGTTTCCTGGCAGGACCTGCAGCTCCTCAGCGGTCTCAGGAATGAACTCGTACATGACACGGTGTGGCTGCCCCCTGAGGGCCCTGGGTGTGGGAGCAGTGGACAGGTCAGGAATGTTGGTGATGCTGTTTTACATCGTGGGGAGAATCCAGACCTCTGCTTCCATGTTTCCCCATTCCCCCTGAGTTCTGGGTGCCAGCTGGATGCTCAGCTGTGTGAGTGCAGGATGGGGTTGTGCCTGGCTGCATGGGTTATCTATCTTTCATCCAACTTACCTGAGGATTTCTGGGGTCTTGGGCCTGGGTGGAGGACCAGAGGCCTGCCAACAGGAAGAAAAAAGAAAAATACCAGTAATCCAGAGGATGTTGTTAGCTTTGCAGCAATGTCCTGCAGCCTTTTACCGTGCCCTCCCCCCAGCACTGTTCCTGCCTCCACATGCAGGTGCCTTAAGTGCCATGAGGAATATCACTGGCTCTGTTCCTTCTGAGGAACAGTTTCCAGATTCTTCAGCATACAGTTGGTTTTCAGAGGCACAATCCTTTTTTCACTCCTGATTTTAGTTTCAGTTCACAGATTGAAATTGTCAACACTGTCTGCATTGAGAAGATTGTCATTTATCTTGTGCAGTGGTGCTGTGCTGTGTTTCCCCATATCCACCCAAAAACCTCCTGGAAAAACTCTTGCCATGTTTAGGAATAGGAAGATGCCATTACATCATCTGGAAACGGCACAGGATAGGCAAAGGAGTTGTGGAATGAGCAGGAGGGTGCAAAGTGAGAGCCAAACTGCCATTGTTTGTTTCTCCACTCGGGCTTAGGCAGAGGATCCCTAATGAACCCTTTGGGGAGGGTCAGAGATCTGCAGAGAGGCCATTACTTCCCCGTGCAGGGAACCAGCTTAACCCCAGCCACAGCTGTGGGTGGCTTTGGGATGAGCTTCCCCGAGGTGGAGGGAACAGGTGATCCATGGAAGCAGTGCCTGCCTCCTCCCCATGGCTCAGAGCTGAGGGTGGTAAGGGTGCTGCTTGCTCCCCACTGTGGATGACAGCCACCCCACGGCACCCTGCCCCGAGCATGCTGTTCACTGGCAGTCTTACCTGTGGCTGTAGGGGAGCGAATCCTGAAAAGTCATCCTTGTCCACCACAGAGGCCACCACCTAGAGCCAGAGGCAAACAGTGACATGGTGCCCATAGAGCCCTCTCAGACCTCTGATGTCCACCCTCCTCCTTTGCTGTTGGCCAGGCCAAGCTGCTCAGGATGCTTTAAGCTCAGGAGAGGCTGTGATTTTAGGCTAAGCATCTTGGACTAAAGGCTGTGCCTCTGGTACCAAAGCTTCCCTCTCAGCTGTGGTAAGTTTTCTGCTCTTAGCCTGGCTGTTTCTGTGGTTTGAGGCATTAAAACCTAAAAGTTTCCCGTTCTGTTTTAATCACAAATGTTGAAGGGAGCCAAAGTGTCCAGCTCAAGCCCATACCTCCTACAGCGACCTTAAATCTAATTTAGAAAGTTGACACGTGTTTTTGTGCATGTTTCTGGCACTCAAGGAGCTGCCTGGCTCTTGGCTGTCCAATTCCCCAGTTCCTGGTTCCTTTTCTGGACTAGTGCTGCCTCCCAGGGCCTGAACCCAGAGGTGTTATCCCAGTGACTGGATTTTGCACACTCACAGGAGAAAAGCTTGCTTGCTTGTCTGTGCTGAAAAGCCCTTTCAAACAGAGTGGTGGAAGAGCTGGAGGTTGGTTGTGGGTGTCAAATGTTAAACAGCTCCACTCCCCCACCCCTGAAAATGCTTTGGCCTGACATGAAGCTCCAATGGGATCTTTCCAGCTCATTGCTGACTATCCCTCATGTCTCACTACAGAGAAAAAGTAGAAATAGGTCATGCTCAGCAGGAACATGCTTTTAGCTCTTGTATTCTTGCAGTCTCCCTGTTCCCCATGAGATCCCTGTGTGCCATTCCTCCCTCCATGTCTGGGGGATCCCTGAGGCAGAGACCAGCTCCCTGTCTCTGGCTGCCTACCAGGCAGCAGACAGCAGCTCAGAGGGATGATGAGAAGGCAGTCAACAGCTCTTCTCAGCCCCCAGGCTTGGCCTGAATAAATAGCATAGATCTTTCTTACCATTGCCTTTCCCAGGTAGTCCTTCTTCTCCAGCTGAGCCACTTGCTTCTCATTTGGCCTGAACAGCTTCCCTGCAGGAATGGCCACCAGCTCACAGAGCTTCTGCTTCTACAGCACAGACAAGTCATGTAGACTTTGGAGGTGAGAGCAGGGACTGATGAATGTCCCTTCCGCTCTGGGCTTGGGGGCTGCTCTAGACCACCACCATGACAGCCCAATCCCAGCCTGGGTACGCTCCATGGAATCCCATCTTCCCATCCCTGCCTCCCCAGTGACCCAAAGCTCTTCCCACAGACTTGTCCCACTCCAATATCCATTGCTACAGCATTTTAATCCTGCCAAAAGGTGGATGTGCTGTCAGTGGGATTTCCCTCCCTCTCCCTGTGGGGCTGTGAGAGCTGCTCCTCCATACCAGGATGGCTTCCATTGCCCTGTCTATCTTGTTGTGCTGGGGCTCGCTCTTCATGCTCATGGCCAGGGTCAGGTGCTCCTCAGCCTTCTCCCAGTTCTCTGCTGTGGCATACACCAGTGCAATGTTGTATAGAATCTGTTGGAGGGATGGGAGTAAGGGAAAGAGCTCTTGGAGCAGCCAGAGCCGCCAGGAAAGGAAAGGACAGCAGGCCAGTGGCACTGCACCCGCTTGCTTGGTTTTTGCAAGGTACAAAAGAGGCTGGCTGTCTCCTCTTTAGGTTGCTCATGCTGGAGAACAGACCTTTGGGATCAAACTGGTGGCCAGGCGTGTCTCACCTCGCAGGCAAAGAGCCGGTAGCGTAGCCCCAGGATCTTGTAGTCGATGAGTTGGTTTCCTCGCAGCTGGGCCAGCGCCTCTTTGAAATCCTCAATGGCCTTTCCGTGGCTGGGGAGCAGAGGATGAAGGTGTCACCAGCTCGTGGTGGCAACCTGCCTGCCTCTAAGCCTCTACTCAGACTTGGTGAGTTCAGGGTCTCCCCTCTATCCTTGCAGTGTTTCGGACACCCCAGGGGAGGGGAGAGGTTTTGAGGCTCATGTTAATCCCAGGACTGCAGTGCTGAAGAGTAGGAGCCTGTTTGACCTCGACAAGTTTCAGTCTGGGCTCTGGGGCACCAACCTGTCTGGGGCCATCCTCAGGTGAAGGCTGGCATCTCTGTAAGTGGCAAAAATGAAACTTGAAACCCTTCCACTCACTTCTGCCTCCGGTAAAACATGGTCCCCCGCTGGAAATAAGCCACAGCCAGGTGCTTGTCGCAGCCGATGCTCCGGGTGAACGCCTGCAGAGGTAGGAGTGGGGAAAAGGGGGGGAGGGGGGTAAAAAGGGGACACCCTAAAAAAACTGAGGGCGTAGAGCAGTTGTACCTATCCAGCCTTAGCTGAGCAGCCCAAGCTGGGCTCTGTGGGCTGTGTCTCCCTGCAGCACTGGGCATTGGGTGGGGGAGAGCCAGGACCAGGCTCCTGGGTTTTTTTGAGCTGGAGCCATCTGCCAGTATGGTCACCTCCTGGAGAGAGGGAGAGTGAGCAGTGAGCCGTGTACCACGGCTGTGCCTCGCCTCTGATTCGCTGCAGAATTGGTTTGGCAGCCTAGGGCTGTCCCCTTCTTCACAGCTTTAAAAGGCCCCGAATCCATCCTTTAAACCGTGATCCTTTTAATTCCTTCCTTCCCCACCATGTCCATGTATCTGGGCAAGTCCCAGCGGGGAGAGGATGAGCGGCCCTGGGGGATGTACCTTACCTCCTCCGCCTCCGCCAGCTTCCCCAGGACAAGCTGGATGCAGCCGATGTTAAAGCAGATTTTGGCAGGGGGGTTCTGGACGGCCGTGAAGGCATCCAGGGCAGCGCTCCACTCCTTCCTGTCCGCAGCACACACCCCTTCTTGCCACAGCCGGATCGTCTCCACCAGGGACATGGTGGGAGCGGGATGCAGGATCCCCGTGTCGTGGCTCTCGCCCCTGTCCCTGTCCTTCCTTGTGGCGCAGCTCGGCCTGCCTGGCTCCCTTGTTCTGTACTTCTGCCTTCCCCCGCGCTGTCACAAACCCGGCAGGAAGTGCCTCGCTCGCATCGGCCCCGGGATGGGGAAGTGGGGCAGAGGCTGCCTCTGACACAGCGGCTGTCCGCGGGGCGCATCCCCGCTCCTCTCGGGCAGCCGCTCCTCGCCTAGACCTACTAAAAGATCTTACGGTTTTTACATTAAAAGCCATGGATTTGTCAGCTGGGTGGTTCATCGGGTCAAATTTCAGGTTGCAGAATCCCAGGATGAGCGCTGGGCTGAGCCCCTGGTGCCCTGCAAAGCGCAGCCTCATCATTGCTAAGCGGTTCCTGCAGGCAATTCCCGGCGGGCACAGGCGGGCTGTGCTCCCCTGTCTGCCTAAGTGGGGAGGTGAAGTAGAGCCCAAGGCACCGCCTGGGAAACCCGTGGTCGTTCCCGACCCCACGGTGTTGTCCCTGTGTGGAGTTCCACTGCTAAGGGCACAGGGAGCTGCCCATGGGCGAGGCTCCTGGGGCAGCGGCTGTGCTGCGCCGTGTCCCTAGGGCTCAGCCATCATCACTTCTGTCCAGGTGTTTTAGAGCCAAGGAAGCATAACTGGCTTTGGAGCACTGCTGGGAGCACAGGGCCAAGATGAGCACGGGGCACGTGCTGACAGCAGGATTCTGACCTGCTGCTGACTCACAGGTTTGGAGCACGTGGTTTTTAAGCATTTTTGGAAGTACTTTGCCTCTGCCCCATCTACCAGCAATGTGATGTATATTTTGTAAGAGCTTAAAATTTGTCAGCAAGACTCAGCCCTTGTGCCTTTACCAAAACTTCCTTAGCAAATTACATAACTCCAGCAGTGGGAGGGAGGCTGGGGAGGTGACTTCTGAGTACTGCTGATGGAGAAACCTGAGCCCCTGAGCAGCAAAGACTGGGGTTTTAATCCAAAGTAGGACCAAACAGAATTCTGAGCCTGGGGCTCTCTGTTTTTCCAGCTGTATGCGTGCCCTCAGCATCCCAGCTGCCTCCTATGGGCTTCCCACAAGAGCATGGAAGACTCCCTGATCTCCAGGAAAGAAGAGGGAGATGCAACAAGCTGAAGTGATGCCCAGTTGAAAGGGCAGGAATAACAACATGGTGTGTGTAGAAACACCCCTCTAGGTGCCTTTTCTGATTCTTGTGAGGGATGGAAGACCCCCATGGAGCAGCAAATGGTTCACCTTATTGGAGGCTTAATTTCCTGCTCATTTGATTATCTGAATTGGTGCACTGCTCAGTCAGGTTTATCCCAAACCAGTACAAGGGGAGCTGGAGGAGGATGAGAGATCATCCCCATTGTAAAGCTCACAGCAGCTGTCCTGCCTGGGTATTTGTAACCTAACAGTGAGATTTCAGAGCTGTGATAAACACAGCCCTTTTAGCAAGAGAAGTCTCTTGTTCCCCTTTCTCTGCCCAAAGCTGACTCAGTAGGTAAACTTGTTTCTTCTACGATAAGGTCCAACAGGAAGTGAGTAACAGAGATGGTGACATTTCCTGTGGAAGACTCCTGGAATCCAGCAAACCCATACTGCCAATAGGTGGGTCAGAAATAGAGAAATGTCCAAAATCCAGCTGGGGTGCAGTGCACAGGTTTTGACTTTGTACATTCACAATATGTACAAGTTTATAATTTCTGAAGAGTCAAAAAAAGACTGATGCAGGCACTAAGAACTCCCCATTATGCACGAGGGAAGATCTTTCTGTGAGCAGTTTTATTGGGCAGGAGAAGCGGAGGAGCATGTCCAGCTCATTCCCAGGAAGGCAGGTCGGAGCTCTCTGCCCAGGACCCTGGGGTTTTGGCTCTTCCCAAATGGTGGCAGACACTGAGGTGGATGTGAGGACAGCAGTGCCTCTTGGCTAGCACAAGAGCAGGATGTGATGAGAAGGTGCCACTGCCGTGTGCTCTGGCTAAAGCTGAAGGCAGCAGAGCTCTGCAAACCCTGTCGCCCTTCCCAGTCTGACCTGCATGAGGCTCTCCATTGAAGGCTTCCCTCTCCTAACAGGAATCTGAACCCCTGCCACGGTGTCCACACCACCCCCCAATGCAAGCAAAGCAGGATTTGGAGGAAAGAGGCTGTTTTTTAAGACTAGATTTACTTTTTCCCTTCCTGTCACCCACTACCAGCAGAGCTGCCCCTGTAAATCCTGCCCTATCCCCAAATCAATGCATGTTTTAGCACATCCCTGAACAGAAACATGGATGTACGTGTTCTGTAAATGTTCCTAAATCCATCACAGCCTCACCTAAGGGGATCTGCAGCACCTTAAGACCACTCCATTTATTCACTTCTTTTATCTAATGCCATTTAGAGGCAGCTGATCTGCGTTGGCATCAATTGCTTTGAAGCAATACTTTGCACTTCTCTGGGATTACAGCTTATCTTTTTCAAATGAGGTTCATCAATGTCTTAACCCAGATCTGGACACGAGGAAAGAACCAGAGAAGCCAATCACAGTACCTGGCAGAGCTGTAAGGACAGAACCCTTGCTGCACGACCAGGAGAATTTCTGTATTGTACAGATCTATAGGTGAAACCTGGAGGCCTTCTGTAGCAAGGCAGGGTCTCCCACCTGGTGATCTCAGTGCCTCCTGAGGTTGTGCCTGCGTTCTTCTGGAGGCAGCGAGCAAGAAGCATCCTAGGAAGAGAATTAGGGAGGCACTGAATGGTTTAGGGGTAACCATGCTGGTTCCTGTCTCCACTGAAGGCATGTCAGACAAGGTGAGTAAATGTTCAGTGACGATTTATTGTCTGGTCTTTATTATTATTACAAAAACAAAGCAGATATCAAAAAACAGCAAAGATTTCACAAGGTCCCCAATAGTTTTACACAACTGAACTGTAGTAAAATAGTGAAATTAAAACACATCTATTTCAGTCCTGGCCCTAAACCTTCTACGGAGATCCGTGGTCTGGGATGCCCTGGGCTTTCCTAATTCTTTAAAATTCTCTTTACTTGGGAACCTGACTGGCCCACTAGCTAACATGATGAGGCACAATGCAACAGGAATGTGAGCTGTCTGGTATCCTTACAGACCCTACACAACCAGAAAACAAAACAGGGGAGGCTCTGCAAGGATGGTGTCGATACCAGGATATGTTTTTTGCACTACCCCAAGCAGCCATTTTGTTGTGCTTGACAAAACCAAATCACTTTCCAGTTCCTGAAAGGTGATTTGCTGTGTAAAAGCTGCTTTTTCTTCTTCTCCTCAGGATCTTTGCTCCCCAAAATAAGAAAAGTTCACTGGGCTGGGCTCCAGTGTGAATGGACCATTAACCTTTTAAATTCCACTTTCCAAACTTCATGATGGACAACTCCATGCCACTGTGACCTTCCCACTGGCATCAGACTGATGGCAAGGAACCTGAACAGGTTAAGGAAAATACTCAGCTCTCTGGAATGATAATTGGGGTTGGAAAAGAGCTTTTTTTCTCTCCTATTCACAGATGTAGGGTCAGAGGTTGACCAAAGGCAATATGGTCCAGTTACCTGTGTTAATAATAGCTGCCCCACTTCTCAAATATCAAGATTTTCGCTCAAAACACTGCTTGGCTAGCAAAAAATTAAGACATTGCCCTGTGTCCCTCAGCATTTGCTCGAGAGTCAGGTCCAAATCTGCCACAATTACACACAAATGCAAATCACTCTAAACACCAAATTGTTTACATCACTGAATATGTCACTGAAAGGCCGGCGAGTACCAAATATTCCTGTTAGAAGTAAAATTCCACCTTCATAATTTTCCAGAATTTAAGTGCAGAAGAGATCAGGACGCGCATCATTGGTGGGGTATGACAGAAGCAGCAGGGCGAAGGCGAAGCTGGGGGCAGAGCTGCCCGGGGGCGGCCGTGCCGGGAGGGGATCAGGGCTTGTACCAGCGGCTCCCTGCTGGGGTCACACCGTCACTCCCTGCTGGAGTCACACCGTCTTCCTGGCAGTCAGAACGCGCACAATGGACCCAACTCCTCCGGCAGCCAGCGCCTGGGAAGGGAAACGTGGCAGTGAACAGCAGGCCAGGGCGGCTGCAGCCTGGAGCTCCCTTCCAGGACCTGAACAGGCCGACAGGAACGATGCGGAGGGACTCTGGACATGGCCTGGAGTGACAGAATGAGGGGGAAGGGCTTCAAACTGACAGAGTAGGGGTATCAGGAAGAAATCTTTCCCTGTGAGGGTGGTGAGGCCCTGGCACAGGTTTGCCAAAGAAGCCGTGGCTGCCCTGTCCCTGGAAATGTCCAAGGCCAGGTTGGACGGGGCTTGTGGCTGCCCTGTCTCTGGAAATGTCCAAGGCCAGGTTGGACGGGGCTTGGAGCTGGGATAGTGGAAGGTGTCCCTGCCCATGGCAGGGGTGGAATGAGATAAGCTTTAAGGTCCCTTCCAACAAAGACCATTCTGGGAGTCTATGGAATTACTTCGATCATATTTATACTGCACCTGAGTATCGGCCTGCCCTCCACAAAACACCAGCAGCAAGGGTGCCAGGGTACGATAATCACACTCGATTTCAAGAAAGCTGTTTAACTTTAATTAACTTTCATTTCCCTGCATAACCAAGCTGCAAATTTTGCTTCCCTCCAGGAAGGAAACTCTCTTTCAGCCTATTTGAATCACTGGATGAAACCATTTTGTTTGCCTCGGTCTAAGAGAAACCCAAATTTTGACTGAAGGAAGCAGCAGTGGGCAGGAGATAAACCTCAGCTGTGAGCTCCAGGGCCATGCCCTCGTCACAGCCTGGATCTGGCACCTGAGTTCACCAGCCAGGAAGGGGGTTCTTGCCAGGCTCAGGGCCTGGCCACTCTGGCAGGAGCTGTCCCCATCACGCACCTTCTCGTGCCACTGCAGCAGCACAGCACTGCTGTTGTCAGAGGGGCTCTCAAAGCCCTTGTAGATGTACTTCATCAGCAGGTCCACCCCGTTCTTGTCCAGAGACTGCACCGCCTTCTCAATGTCGTTGGCTTTGAAGGAGATGAGCACCTTCAGCACGATGCTCTCAGCACGGTCCTGTCAGCAGGCAGGCACAGACACAACCATCCTGGTGTGAGGCACAGCCAAACACTGCTCCTCTCTCAGACAAACTGAATCAGAGCACTTTTCTCTTTAACACCTCTGAAGAGGACGGTGTGTGAAGAGCTTGTCATAGTACGGTATAACAAATACATCCTCCCAAGGACAAACGAGGTTAAGAGTTTAACACATTTGCCCCGCTTTAGTTTTTCTGCCTCTGTTAGTGTTTGCAATTCTGCACACCTTAATTATGGCTAAACAGTAAATGCTCATATGGAAGCTCAAGATCTATCAAGTTCCAAAATAACTAAAACAATCAAGTGCTTATCTGGCCCCCCTTCCCACCAGAGCCTTTTCCATACCTCTGTACTGCTTAATGTGACACAACCATTGTGATCCAGGGAAATGCCACTGGCAGCCTGGAAGAGGTGACTGCTGGAAGCCACGTGCTTTCCAAGCAGTCCCAGGCACACTGGATGCAGACTGGCCATTAATATTAAGAATTAATAACCATTGATCTGGATGTCATTTCAGGGAATGTGTGAGGCGTGCTTACAGCAGCAACTAGCCATGTAATCAGCAAGGAGCAGCTCCTCCTGGTCATCCATCACTAACTGAGGCAGGATGAGAGAAGAATGTCTCAGGGTTGCTGGACTTCTGAATAATTCCATCACACAGACACCTCAGGCACCTTCCCCTACAGAAACTGTGGATATCAGTTTTCCTGCCCAATTTAATATCCCATAATCACTTGGCTTAACAAGACTTCTCACATGACTGTAAGTAAAATTATGTAAGTTCTGAAGATAACCAAAAATTAAGGCAGCTATTAATGTTCAGTCTTTCTACCCTCTTCAATTCCACCACCAAGTGTATTCTTAAATCCTTCAATAAAGGGCTAATGGAAAAAAGTCATTAACATGAGGACAAAGCTATACAGCTCTATTTGTAACAGCTGGTCCTCAGAGCTCTGTAAAACCCTTCAGGAAAGGGCTGGGGCTGCAGGAACAGCTCTGCCAGGAGCTGTGGAGCAGGGAACCATGCCCCTGGGCCTCTCCTTGGGCAGGGAGAAGTGACTGCAGGCACTCACCAGCTGGGCAGTGCCATATCTTATCAGCCTGTTCCTCCCACCACTGCAATCATGAGCTGTTCAGGATCCATCCTGGGGATATTCAGAAATGCACGTACCCAGCAGACTCCCACACTGTCACAGGGGGAGGGCTTGCTTTTCCTGAGGTCTTAACAGCTTCATTTTGATTGGATGCGACAAAAAACAATTCTTCCTTTTTTGTAGGCTCACTGCTGGTGGTTTCATTAGTCAGAGGTGACAGCTGCAACCCTCGCTCCCTGAGCACACAGCAATTACATCTGTGAGCTTCCATGTGGGGTCTGAGTCAGACACAGGCACCTGGTGACATCTGGGCACACAAAACTCAACCAGCACTGGCAGGAGAACCACATCTGATCCAGCACCAAGGTAAAGGTACATGGACAGTATTGTACCTGAGCTACAGTATTTTGAACAAGATTAAAACACTTGTGGTCATGGATGTTTCCACATCAGGGAACACCCTAAATTCTGCTCCTCTGGCCTCCTCACGGTACAACTAGTGGCACAGAAGTAACAGAGACAGGAAAGGATTTTTAGGGAGTAACCCATGAGCTAGCAGTCACTATTTTACCTTCACTGCCTGGTTCTTTGTGTTGATGGGAGGGTTCTTCAGAGCTGCCTGCAGTGCAGCCATCATGTTCCCTGTGCCAGATGGTTAAGGACCACACACCAAGTACATGGACATCAAGTACCAGCACACATCTATCTGTAGCTGGCTTGTGCATAACTGAAAACACTCTTGATGCAGGGATTCCTTCACCAGCTAAGAAGACATAACATCCTAATTTTAAGAAGACATTACAGCAATTTTCAGGCAATTTGAGGCAGAAGCAGCATCAACAAGCAGCTGTATAGTCCCAGGACTGTTGAATACTTCCTAGCCCTGAATGAGCGACCAAGTAAAAGAAACCATTCCCCATCACTTCTGCAACCTGCAGCCCTCGAGAACAGGTCTCAGCTTGTCACATCCAGCCCCAGCAGCCACGGGGAGAGCAGCCCAGGGAAAAGTGACCAAGGGCCGGCAGGCATGGGGACCTCTTTGGGCACAGGAACCCCCTGTCTGCATCCTCCGGGACACCTCCCTGAGCGCAGCCCTGGGGCACTGCGCCTGCTGCGGCCAGGGGAGGAAGCTGGGCCGCTTCCTGCTGCCAGCCCCTTCCCCTTCAGCCCCTTCCCTCTGCCAGCCCCTTCTCCATTCAGCTTCTTCCCTCTGCCAGCCCCTTCCCCTTCAGCCCCTTCCCTCTGCCAGCCCCTTCTCCATTCAGCTTCTTCCCTCTGCCAGCCCCTTCCCCTTCAGCCCCTTCCCTCTGCCAGCCCCTTCTCCATTCAGCTTCTTCCCTCTGCCAGCCCCTTCCCCTTCAGCCCCTTCCCTCTGCCAGCCCCTTCCCTCTTCAGCCTCTTCCTGCTGTCAGTCTCTTCCCCTTCAGCCTCTTCCCCTTCCCTCTGCCAGCCCCTTCTCCATTCAGCTTCTTCCTCCTGCCAGCCCCTTCCCCCTTCAGTTCCTTCCCTGTTCAGCCTCTTCCCTCTGCCAGCCCCTTCAGCCTCTTCCCCTTCCCTCTGCCAGCCCCTTCTCCATTCAGCTTCTTCCCTCTGCCAGTCCCTTCCCCCTTCAGCCCCTTCCCCCTTCAGCCTCTTCCTGCTGTCAGTCTCTTCCTGCTGCCAGCCCCTTCCCCCTTCAGCATCTTCTCTTGTCCTGCCAGCCCCTTTCCCCGCCAGTCCCTTCCCCTTCAGCCCCTTCCCAGCGCCAGCCCTTCCCCTCGCAGCGCTTCCCGCCCGCCGCCGTGCCCGCTCGCGGATGTTCCCCTATAAGGCCGCCCCGGCGGCGGCCGCGCCCGCTCCGCCCCCGCCGCTGCCTTCAGGATATTGTCGCAGGCACGAGTCCACCTCGCCCTCATCAGGCCCCGCTTGCCCGTCGCCCCCGTCCTCCTCATCCACGAACTTGTTCTCGTCGTACTCGTCCACGTCCACCCGGCGGAACCGCGCCGAGGACACCGTGTGCTTCGCCATGGCCGCGCCCGCCCCGCGCAGCCGCCGCCGGCCGGGCCCGCCC